>NC_038047.1:27587004-27681349 GCF_002211085.1 Panicum hallii
CGCTTCCGCACTCTTGAACCGATTCTTGATTCGGTTGTAAGAAAATAATTCATTTATGATTCATTTACGTTTTATATTAAAGTTATTCCTGACATGTGTTGTGATATCTTGATAATCTGTTGTATATATGCGTGACTTGATCCTGGCGCATATATGATTGCTCGATTTATGTTCTTATAAATCGGGTGTGACAATGCTTGTAACCAAATATGATCTATATGATATGGATGCTTCTACTGTGTGCTATGCTTTGATATGTAAGGATTCTTTATGTCCTATTCGTGATATAGCTAGCACTTTGCCTCCTGCGGTCGCTGACATTTTGCAGGCGTATGAGGATGTGTTTCCAAATGAGCTCCCACCGGGGTTGCCACCTTTGAGAGGTATTGAGCACCAAATTGATTTGATTCCGGGAGCGTCTTTGCCCAACCGAGCAGCATACAGGACCAATCCCGAGGAGACTAAAGAGATTCAGCGACAAGTCCAAGAGCTTTTGGACCGCAGGTATGTGCGTGAGAGCCTTAGTCCTTGTTCTGTACCTGTGCTTTTGGTTCCTAAGAAAGATGGTACATGGCGCATGTGTGTAGATTGTAGAGCCATTAACAACATAACTATTCGATACCGTCATCCTATACCTTGGTTAGATGATATGCTTGATGAGTTAAGTGGCGCTATAATTTTTATAAAGATTGATTTGCATAGTGGATACCACCAGATTCGCATGAAGTTGGGTGATGAATGGAAAACTGCTTTTAAGACAAAATTTGGTTTATATGAGTGGTTAGTGATGCCTTTTGGTTTAACTAATGCACCTAGCACTTTCATGCGTTTGATGAATGAGGTTTTACATGCTTTCATTGGTAAATTTGTGGTGGTTTATTTTGATCATGTCTTGATATATAGCAAGTCACATGAGGAATATTTGGATCATCTATGTGCTGTTTTTGACGCCTTGAGAGCGGCGAGCTTGTATGCTAACCTTCAGAAGTGCATTTTTTGCACCGATCGAGTTGCTTTTCTTGGCTATGTTGTGACTCCTCAGGGCATTGAAGTGGATGGTGCAAAGATTGATGCCATTAGGAGCTGGCCTACTCCTCAGACTATTACACAGGTGCGAAGTTTTCTTGGTCTTGCAGGGTTCTATCGGCGTTTTGTGAGAGATTTCAGCACCATTGCCGCCTGTAACGCCCGCGTTTTTACCCTATTTAAATTACAGTACAAATCACTCGCTAAAAATAATTTTCAAAACTTTTTCGTCGTCAAGCTCGGATCGCTCCTAAACCCTCTACCGTCAGAGCTCTTAATCACCCAAAACATTTCCCGACGTCTCGCCGTCTGACATCCAAAAATTAATCGCCATCCTTTCTCTGTTCCTCGACCCGCGCGCCGTGCCGCGTGCTCAACCCTGCGCTCGTGACCGTCGCCGCGAATCCCGCCGACGCAGCCCCCCCTCTCGCGCGTCGTGCCGCACTCTCGCGACCGTCGCCGCGAATCCCGCCGACGCAGCCCCCCTCTCCCTTCCTTTCTCTTTCTCCTTTCCTGCTCCTTCCCTCGTTCCCCTGCACGCGCAGCACGATGTTGAGCAGAGCTCGACGCCGAGCGCCCGGCCACCACCCCCTCCGTCCATTGACGACTCCACAGGAACGACCTAACTTGGCCCCTCCTCTGCGCACGCCGTGCCCCCTTGCCGTCTTGGCGCTCGCGCTGCCCCGGCGTGCCACGACGCCGAGCAGAGCCGACCGCCACGCGTCGCCTCGCCACTGGCCGCCCCCCCCTGCGCAGCACGTCCCCCAGGCCGCCCCTCCCCGCTACGCGCCACCGACAGCCCTGCGCATCGACGACTCAGCGCCACCGCCGCCCCCACCGCCATTACTGGCCGCCGTGCTCCGGAGCTCGCCGGCCTCCATCGCGCCCCTCCTTCCCGCCCTCGCCGGCCTATAAATACCCCCACGCCGCGCCCCGCCACCACCACCACCTCTGCCGTCGCCCCTAGCTCCCCCTCCCCAGCCTTACACTGCTGCCGCCACCAGGCCCTCCGCCCGCCGCCCCTGGCCCTCGTGGGCAGGCCGCCTCGCGCCACCCCGGCCCGTGGTGAGTAGAGGAATAGGTCCCCCGTGCTCCCCTCTCCGTTTTGCCCCTGCCCCTGGCCGCCGCCGTGCCCCGGAGCTGCCGGAATCGGCGCCGCCGCCGGCCCCTCTCCCCCTCCTCTGTTCCTGGTAACGGGAGGAGGAAGAAGGGCACATTTGCCCTGAGCCCCCTGCCCTTCTGCCTATCCCCTTAAGAGCCCCACCTCTCCTTAATCCCTTTTTCCAAATAAACCCCATGCTCATTCTATTTAGGAAATGAACCCCCCTCCTATACAAAATAATTACGGATAAACCCCCGACCTTTCCCAGGGTACCCTAGGTATTTCTAGAAATTCTAATCGAGCCCTCCCCTCCCAACAGTAATTACAAATAGGTCCTTGGACCCTTATCCCTTCCCTAAAACCCCGTTCGGCCTATCATTTCATGCGCCAAAAACCTTCCGTTTGCCCCGAAACTTTACCACGCCATTTCTAGCATAATGTCGACCATGCCATCAAGAAATCTCCTGAAAATTTTCCTTCTACCATGGTTTCATAAGTTATTCCTGATTCGGGCTTGTAGATAAAACCTTTATTTCTTTTTCTTTATGGAATGTTTGTTTGTGTGCGCCGTAGATCACGAGGTGACCGAGGGAGAACCCGTCGACGAGCATTACTGCAAGCAAGAGTCCGGGGACCAGTACCGCGAGCCCGAACATGAAGGACAGTAACTCGAGCAAGACTTCCCGGAAGGCTTTGTGAACGGCAAGTCCAATTCCATCCTTTGATGCATATTTATCCCAGTTTTATAAAAGCAACCTATTGGCCTGTTTTATAAAATGCATCATTTTTATTGCAAGACATGGTCGGATAGCCACCCCTTGATTGCTATGACTATTCCTTGATGACCTAGGATTTGCCCAGTTAGACGTCAACTCCTGCTAAAGATGCTTATTACTGGTTATTCCTTTATTAGAATTTAAACCGTGACCACAAGCGATTTACCAAAAATAAGGGTATGAGTGTTTTAAAAGATAAAATGGGATTTTGAGAAAATAAAAGAAAGACATAACCTGACGAGATGGACGGCGTTTTCTGTGTGAAATGCCACTAGTGTGCTTGTACCTTTGTGGTTGAGCATGGACGGGAGATGTCCGTCTGGTCATTATAAGGATGAGCTGAGGTGTCATCTTGCCTAACCCATTTAGCGTACAACCACTCGACCGTTGTGTGGGCAACGGCTTAGCATAAACCCCACTAGTTGTTCTGCTAGCCAAAAGGAGAGCGGGTGAGCAACGGGAGACCATGGAGAAGGAATACGATTTGTGTGAGTTATGTCTCGGTTATGACCTTGTTGTTGGGTCATTAACCCTATGGTAGCTTCCATGTTGGCTAGTTAGATTCAGTTAAGGTGGGTAATGGCTTTGTTAGGATCCGCCGCGACACTAAGGTGTTCGTAGTGCGGTACCCTACTTGTGGGTAAAGTGTACCACCTCTGCAGAGTGCAAAACCTATTCGAATAGCCGTGTCCACGGTATTGGACGCGTTACGGCATGGTCACTTCAATAGATATTTTGGGATGATTGGTTTTGTGGCGTGAATTCTTGAAAGTGTCTGGCAGTTGTGTGGCAAGCTACTGTGGACGCGGAGTCCGGTAGCAATAAAACTAAGATCCTTTGTGTAGGATCAACCCCACTTATTATTCGATCACTACAAAACTGTTTTGAGAAAACTCTTTTATTAAACGAACCCTTGCATGTGTAAAATCTCGCTTTATCGCAAACGAACCCAAGCCTCATCCTTGATAGACCCGTGCATGATCTTTATTATTTCCCCTCCGCGGGTGTGGTTGGACTTGTTGAGTACCTCTGTACTCACCCTATATATAATTGTGGTTTTCTCCAGAGGAAGACCCGGACTTCGTTGTCGAAGACGCCGAGTAAAGGTTGCGTCCGCACCCAACCTTGCCTGTGGTGTTAGCCTTCCGCAAGATGCTTCTGCTAGCATGTTACTCTGAGCCCGAGCTGGACCCCATCTGGGTCGTGCTTTGGTGTATTACCATAGCTGTTTTATTACTGATTATCGTTTGTATCGAGTGCCCGCCTCCTCGGAGGTTTGTACGGTAATGTACCTTCTGATGTAATAAATGTGTATCAGCCTCCTGGGACTGATGTTATATCACATTTAAGTCATCTCGGATGAGGGGACGCTTCACCGCCCCACTACATGAGTTGACGAAGAAAGGTGTTTCTTTCCATTGGGGCCCAGCCCAAGATTAAGCTTTTGATACTTTGAAAGCGCGGCTTACTTCGGCGCCCTTGCTGCAACTTCCTGACTTTGGTAAGACTTTTGAGCATGAATGTGATGCCAGTGGCGTTGGCATTGGTGGCTTGTTGATGCAAGGAGGTAAACCTGTTGCTTATTTTAAGTGAGAAATTGAATGGGCCTACTCTGAATTATTCCACGTATGATAAAGAATTTTATGCTCCTGTTCGTTCTCTAGAGACGTGGCAACATTATTTATGGCCTAAGGAATTCATTATTCATTTTGATCATGAATCACTTAAGTACCTTCGCATGCAAAATAAACTGAACCGTAGACATGCCAAGTGGGTTGAATTTATTGAATCTTTTCCATACATCATTAAACACAAGAAAGGGAAAGATAATGTTATTGCTCATGCCTTGTCTCGTCGTTACACCATGTTGTCTCAACTTGATTGTCGCATTTTTGGACTTGAGTCGATTAAGGGACAGTATGAACTTGATGCTGCTTTTAAAGATGTGATCCTGAATTGTAAAGAGGGTCGTGCTCGGCATAAATATGTGCTGAATGATGGGTATTTGTTTAGAGCTAACCGTCTATGCATTCCAGTTGGATCTGTTCGTCTTCTCTTGTTGCAGGAAGCACATGGTGGAGGTTTGATGGGCCACTTTGGGGCCACAAAGACGTTGGATGTGTTGGCCAACCATTTCTTTTGGCCACAGATGAGGCGAGATGTTCAGAGGTTCGTGAGTCGCTGCACTACATGTCAAAAGGCTAAGTCACACTTGAATCCACATGGTTTGTATATGCCTCTTCCTGTTCCTTCTATTCCTTGGTCGGATATTTCTATGGATTTTGTGTTAGGATTGCCTAGGACTAAGAGGGGGAGAGATAGCATTTTTGTTGTGGTGGATCGGTTTTCTAAAATGATACATTTTATACCATGTCATAAAAGTGATGATGCTGTTCATATTGCTGACCTCTTTTTCCAAGAGATTGTACGCTTGCATGGTATGCCTTCTACTATTGTTTCAGATCGTGATGCGAAGTTTTTGAGTCACTTTTGGCATACTTTGTGGAACAAGTTGGGTACAAAGTTGTTATTTTCTACCACTTGTCATCCGCAAACTGATGGACAAACGGAGGTGGTGAACCGTACCTTGGGGACCATGTTGAGGGCTGTTTTAAAGAAGAATTTGAAGATGTGGGAAGAATGTTTTCCTCATGTGGAGTTTGCATACAATCGAGCAACACATTCTACCACCAAGGTAAGTCCTTTTCAGGTAGTGTATGGTTTTAACCCCCGCGCTCCTATTGATATTTTACCTTTGCCTACTAGTGAGCGCATTCCTAGTGAGGCTAAAGAACGTGCTGAATTTATATTGAAAATACATGAAACAACTAAGCAAAATATTGAAAAGATGACTGAAAAATATAGAGTTGCTGGTAGCAAAGGTAAGAAAGAATTAAAGCTTGAACCGGGTGATCTTGTGTGGTTGCACTTGAGAAAAGAACGTTTTCTAGATTTGTGGAAGTCTAAGTTAATGCCAAGAGCTGATGGTCCATTCAAAATACTTGAGAAAATTAATGATAATGCATACAAACTTGAGTTGCCTCCCGAGTTCGGGGTTAGTCCCATCTTTAACATTTCAGATTTGAAACCTTACTTGGGAGAAGAGGATGTGCTTGAGTCGAGGACGACTCCGACTCAAGAGGGGGAGGATGATGAGGACATCACTCCTATGAATATACAAGAGGTTCCTTCGCTGGACATTCAAACAATTCAAGCTCCAATCACAAGAGCTCACGCGCGACAATTACATTTAGAGGTGAGCTCGCTCCTAAGCGTTTCTGTTAATAATTGTGAGAATGGTTTGCTACCTATTTTTTACAATGTGATTGGAAACCAAGGAGAGGTCCAGGGAACACATGGAGAGGAGCATGGAGGTGTGAAGGAACAGCAAGGGCCGCCAAGCCACATGGAGACCCAATCCAATTTAACTTCGAGTCCACCTCGGAGTCCAGGAGCAGGCTGATGTAAATTGGACGCCCAGGCCACATCCGAAGTCCGAATTTGACGATCCACATATGGACGGAAAGATAATTTGATGGAGCTTCTATTGGCGTTGGTTTCAGGTCCAAGCTCCTTCTGAGTCGTGTATCTTCGTTGAGCCCATTAGGGGCGCATCCAGGGGGAAGCCACGCCCCTATTCCCTATATTTCAGTAGCCGCCGCCCTCATTAGGGTTTGGGTTTTGCTTTAGATCAATCTGTCTTTTGAACAGTCGCCGTGTTTCGGTTTCCCCAACTTTCGAGCTTAATCAATCATCTGCAGTTGTCACTTTAATTTGAGTGCTGCGTTTCTTTCGAGTTCTTGCTTGTGTTCTTCGTTCCGCAGGCAGGGATTAGCCTTCTCAGCGAGGTCAACCAGATTGTGACTACGGTTGATAACCAGAGGAGTTGTGGTGCTAAGATTGCGGGGTTCGAGTTGCTGACTTGAAGCCGGATCGGTGTGTCGCATTCCGACCAAAATGAGTTTTCCTTCACCTGACAGAAGATCGGGCACCCCCGTTCATATCACAATGCATACAGGAAGCTTGGAAATTTTGTTCATGTCCAGGAAATTATGTTGGTTTTTGAACTGCTCGAGCTCTTATGCACTACCGGAAAAAAGATCTTTGCCCAGTGTCAAATATTTTTCCGAGTGTTTTTTTCGGGCACTCGGCAAAGAGCTTCTTTGCCGAGTGCCGGTCTTTGCCGAGCGCCTTTTTTAGACCCTCGGCAAAGAAGCTCTTTGCCGAGTGCCTTTTTTAGACACTCGGCAAAGATAATTTTCAAATTATATTTTGAAGTAGTAAATTAATTCAAATAAAAATATTTTCAACTACAAAGTTGTATAACTCATCAAGATGCACAATTCTTATTTTGGATATTTCTTCATTTGACAAAGTAAATGTATATTTGTTCACAAAACATATATATATCTCTCGTAGTTTATGAAACTAGAAGAGAGATATATAAGATTTGTGAATAATATTAGAATTATCATGTCAGATGAAGAAATGACAAAACAACTAAAATAAACTTTGTAGATCTTGAGAAGTTATAAGATTTTACAGTTGGCAACATTTTAATTTGAAGTCATCTTGTCAACAAAAACTACATCTGAATATAGAAAATTTAAAATTTGAATTTTGTAAATGACCTCGAATGGAAAAACCATCAAAATTAAAGTTGTAGATCTCAAAAAGTTATGAAAGTTTGTAGTTGACAACTTTTTGATTTAAAATCATTGTGCCATATTAAAATACGTTTGAAGTTTTCAAATTTGAAATTCAAATTTTATAAATGATCTCGGATGAAGAAACTACCAAAATAAAAGTTGTAGATCTCAAAAAGTTATGCCACTTTATAGTTCACAACTTTTTATTTCAATTTATTTACTATCTCAAACAAATAATATACACGCGGTTAATTATAATATGTGGAGAATAAAAACGTAATGTTGACACACGTGGTCCAATGGTGCAGTGGTAGAGGGAGTTGTTTGTGTGCAGGAGGTCGTGAGTTCGAAACCTATCATCGATAAATTATGAAAAATTGCTGAAATGTGCAACCCATTAGATGGGTGACTAATTGGATGTGCATGCCTCCCCTAATAAATTCTTTTTTTTCTATTTTATTTTTTTGGATTTTTTTGGATTTATATTCCGAGTGCTTCTCTTTGCCGAGTGTTTTTTGGCACTCGGCAAAGCCTTTGCCGAGTGCCCGACAAAAGGCACTCGGCAAAGACATCTTTGCCGACAAAATCGCTGCCGAGTGCCGTTTGCCGAGTGTTACACTCGGCAAAGGCTTTGCCGAGTGTAATCGGGTCTTTGCCGAGTGTTCCAGATACTCAGCAAAGCCCCTGATTCCGATAGTGATGTCTGTATTTTGTAGGTTTAGTATTATCTATCTAGCCACAGGTGGCTGAAAAACACTCTCAAGAATATAAAAAGGATATGGCTATCAGCATACATACATTTTCAGGAGATTGAGTAGATGTATGGTGGGGCAGGGGAGGAGGAGCCAGAGCAACTGGCATTCCAGTTCTCGTATGTACAGCCACACTCTACAATCAAGGACGTATATGATACTCATAAGAAGACAGCAACAATTTAATATTTCACCAAGGAAAATTAAAAAGGCACATGGCTAGATAATTTGCAATTTAAGAAACACAGCACATAACCAGATCTCACCTCCAAAAACTTTTGCATAGTATTGGTATGGATTAGAATGATTTTACCCTAGTCAAACATGCTCTGGGCATATTCCTTAGCCAGATGGCTCTCGTGAGCTTCCTTCCTTGCACATTCATGTTCATCTTGACGCTGACGCTTAGCAGCCATTACAGAGGCACAACTTTTCTTCAATTCATGGAGGGCTTCCCTGTCATTAACGATCCCATTAAATATTATCCATTTGCCATGTGGTCATCCACAAAAACATTGATAAAGAGCTCTGACTTCCATTGGAGAGTGAAGCCAGCAAAACTCTGGTCCATTTAACTCTATTGCCTTCTCTTTGTACTTCTGTCCCATGATGAAATAAATTTGTTAAGATTTGCAAAACATTAGAAATAAATTCTCTTGGTTAAACAAATATAATTTGCCAAATGTGAGTTGTCATTTGCAACTATATGTCCAGCAAGGCAGCAAGCAATGTAAGCATTCTTCAATCTAATACTACTATTGTCTACTGTCCACACGTGTTGTGCAGTTCTGTGTCTTGTCAAAGCATTCAATATGTCTAATAATATGGCACTTGACAAATCTGTAATCTTAGAATCACCCTTACTAGGCATGTAGTGGCTTCTTCTGTGTTTAGGAAAGTATCATCTTCAGGATTTGAACCTCTATGAGTATGCACCGATGCTTCAACCTCAGATACATCATACATCTCTTCCTAGTTTCTTGGACTACATAAAACGGAAGCACATATTAATACTGAATTGCTGCAATGGAGTTTGCACAACAGAATTACAGTAAGTGAAAACTTACAAGCTTTTGCCGTACTGTGCAATAGAGTTTGATTCTCCTTTGTGAGGTTTAAATTTACAGCTGCACCAATTAGCATGGTTTTTCATAGACCTGATCTTGAAATTAGAATGGCTCTATTCAGCAGCCAAAACATCCCAACAATCTTGTTTGATCCAGACTTGACGTTGGGCAATATACACATCCTCTGTCAAACAGAATTATCCAGCAATCTTGTCGCAAATTTTCTTCCCTCCACTAAGAGGAAATGATCCATTGTAGCTTTGATTCTTGCATAATACATAATGCTTCCTCCGAGTTGTGAGCAACAGTCACCAAGATGTTCTCTAGCCCTATATTCATCCACTGGATCAAATCTAAACCTTAGCTCCAAAAGGATTGGTTATTCTCAACAAAGCATATTCAAAACTGATGGAGGGCAGCAAAATGTTTAGTAGACAATTACCCAAAAATCTTCAGCGGATCTCCCATCTCTATCTTTTTCTGCTTGGTAATGTTTCCAAGTTGATGCTGCTACAATTTTGCCTCTATACTCAACCAAACCAGGATGATAACTCTTCAGTACCATAAGTAGGGAAACTGGAGGATTCTAGTAGTGTATTGCTCATTTCATTGCTTTTGTAGCCCATGTAGCCTTTCTGGCTCAAATGGCGGCCCATACCTCGTATGCCTAGAATGAAACAGAGTGAGCATTCTGTGATACGGAGTATTTTCCCAACAGATGCAAACCACATCCCTCACAATGCAAGTCAACGCACAAGAATACTAGTACTGGTGGCTCACCGGAGAGGACGAGAGGAAGAGGAGTACTCTGAACTACGGATGTAAATGGTACGGATATTTCCGACCGACTGATTGACCAAGAGGGTCGGACAGTGATTCGGATACCATTTTTGGATATCCAGATATTTTTTCAGATATTGGATACGAATTCGGATACTTCATTCGGATATCGGATTCGGATATGAGAAGGGCAATATCCGTCGGATATCGGATATTCGGTCGGATAATCCGGATAGCCAAATCGGATACCAGATTCGGATAGTTGTATTATAATAAATATATAAATTAATAAAATCTATTTTAATCTCTAAAAAGTTATAACTAATTCATTTCAGATTAGAAAAATATAAAATTAGTATCAAAATTTTTCTAAAAATATAATCTATCTAATGGTACTCTATTGGAGTTGAATCTTATTTATTCTTAGTCTATGTTTGAGAACTAAACTCGAACTCTAGGAATAGTTAGACTTATTCCATTTTACTAAAAAATTAATATCGTATAATAATTCAAACTCTACAATAATTTGATCACTCCTACATATTTTTGCATTTAATAATTTGAATATCAATATTGTATAACTGAGTGCCCAAAATGGTATGTCATCTATATTTAATTTGGTTAATCAAGCATGAATCTAGCCTACTAGAACAGATCAATGGATTTGAGTGTTTGTCAAGTATCATCAATATAATAAGTTATAATGTCATTAATTGAGTATCTCCCGTCTAAGCTACGTAGCAAGTTAGAATTTCATATAATCGAATCTCTCTCATCTATGTCATATAAGTTAGAAATATCATATAATTATCTGTTAATTTGCTTCATTAAGCATAATTTTAGTTAAAATTTGGACTCGTACGGGTTCGAATATTACAACACGTGTGATATGAATAAATATTATCTTTACTCGATATCCGAAGAAATATCCATGTTCAACATTATCCGCATTCGGTTCGCTCTGTATTCGATACAAATCTATTCGTATTCGTAACCGAAGCAATCCACATTCGTATTTGTATCCGAGTCTATCCGCGTTCGAATTCGAATCCGATAGAAAATGTGAAATACAATATCAATGTTATCCGTCCGTATCCGTTCCGTTTACATCCCTGCTATGAACATATCATGTACTCCCATTTGTTTAGGTGCTCCCCTACTCCCACACAAAAAAAGAAATAAAAATGTGGATGAAAAATCCAACTAAAAATTTGGATGGATAGATGATGCAAAGATCTATATCCATACAAAATTTGAGATGCAACAAAAATTTATATAAGAAGATATGAAAAGGTGAAATTGATATTCGAATAGTTGCGGGTCCTGAATCATGCATGAACAGTACAACCCGTTACTATTCAAGTGCTTATTTCGCTATTTCATATCTCCTTGCACAATTTTGTGTTGCATCTCAATTTTTTACATGAACATAGATCTTGTATCTGTTCATATTTTTCGTTTGATTTTTCATATATTTTTTGGTTCTTTTTTTTGCGGGCATAAGGGAGCACCTAATAAACACATGGGAGCACAGGATACGTGCCGGAGCCGGAGGGGTACCAGTTTGACTAGGATTGTGTTGGAGGTTTTTTTTTTGAGTGGGTGTTGGAGTTTTTTTGTGTACATGCTGAAGTTTTCATCCGTTTGAACGGCCACGCCAAGCAACTCTTGCCTACATGTACTTTCCACTCTAAAAACGTGCGTCCACACATGTTTAATTTGGATGCGTCCAACAGGAAAGCAAAGTTATTTTAGGACGGCGGTCGCCAAACCGTAATCCAACAGCATTGTCATTGACTGGCAACGCTTAATTAAGAAAAGATCCTTGTGTCCCATGCCATCCCATGCAGCCTCTCCTCTGTGAATCATCAAATGATCTCCTGGCTTTGCCGTTTACACAATTGGAGCATCTGCTCCTTGTTTATACCTAGTACTGATGATGCTAAGAGAGAGATTATATTATAGGCAGCAAAGACTGATGGACACAATGGGATCTGCTGCCTCTCTAGGCCTGCGTCTCGTCGCCGTCTCGCTGCATGCGTGAAGAGGCCAACGTCCCAATCCCAATCCAGTCTGATATGAAACCGCGCTGCCATCGTGGGAGCTGCAATATCGCGTGCTCCACGGCCGCCGCCGGTGCCGGAATCCGATCTCATCATCAAGCGGCGGCTACGAGGCCATGCAGGCCAGCGTCGCGGTCGCCGAGGCGCTCGAGGCCGGGAGCGTCACGCCCCTGCCCGTCGCTGGCGGCGCCGACTTCGCGGCCGCTGCCCTCGCCGTGGCCATCGCCGCGGTCGCCGCCGCGGCATCGTTCGTGCTCGTCTCCTTCGAAGCGCGCGCGGGGCAGGGCCGCCTGCGCCGCGTCCTCGACCTCGGCCCGTCGTCCCGGGGTCCCCGCCTGCTGCTCGCCTTCTTCGCGGGGCTCATGGCCGCCGCCGAGGCGCTCCGCCTCCCGTTCTTCCGCGGGACCTTGCTCCCGCCGCGCCGCCAAGTCATGCCATGCCTCGCGTACCCGCTCGTCGCGCACGGCATCGCCGAGCCAGGGATGCTCGCTTGCGTGCTCCTGCTGCTGCGCGCGTCCGTCGGAGGGGCGCGGCTGCCGGCGGCCGCCATCGCCGTGCCGTTCGCCTGCCTGCCTTTCCTCACCGCGCACGTGCTCGTTCTCGCCACGCCGGCCACCGTCGTCGCGTACCCGGGCCAGCTCGCGCACGCCGCGGACGGCGCCGGGCACTGCGCGTACCCGGCGTACGCCGCCGCGCTGCTCCTCGCGCTCGTTGCGCTTTACATGCCGCTTCTCGCCACCGCGTGCTGGGACGTGGCCGCCGTCGCCATCAACAGGCGGCTGCGCGCGAGGGCGTACGCGCTCGTCACGTTCGCCGTCCTGCCGCTGCCCGTGCAGGTGCTGGCGCTCGGGCTGACCTCCGTGTGGGACATCCACCAGTACACGTCCCCGACGGTCGGCCTCATTGGGTTCCTCGCAGTGGCGGTAGCCGCCGAGACCACCATTGTCGTCCTCGTGATGCTGCCGCTTCACGATGCGCTTGTCCTTGTTGAGCAGCCGCCGGCGCCGGCAACGAGGACGCGCGTGACGTCGCCAGATGACAAAGGCAGTTACCGTGACCTATCTCCGGCTAGCTCCATACATGTTCACGAGTCAGGACTCACTAGCAGGGATTTGTAGAGAGTTGTAATAGGGTTATTTTGTCAAGTACTTTTATATATGTAAATAGCACACATCAATTGTACATTTTTGTAGTCTGCAATAAGAGCCTGCTGCTTGTGGGTGCCCAGCAGCACCGGGCTGAAATGAATCAAAAGACTATTTACTCATCCATTGACATATTTTCATGAGTGGAATCTACCAATTTTCTAACCAAATTATTAAAATTCAATAGTTTGAGTTTATACTCTATCATAAAAAAGTGAAATAAAATCAAAATATTTTATTAGTCTACTTTGAGGTGCCCAAACATTTTTTTCTTATATCCAAACATTACAGATCCGATAGATTTTTGTTAGAAGAGCTATCGCACCAAATTTTTAGGAACATTTATTTCTCCAAATGGAACATTTTATTTTATAACTGGGAATATTTTTTCTTAGCTAGAACTTTGCAAATCCGACATATTTTTTTCCCAAGAAATATGTATTTCTTATCGATGAAAGTGTCGACAAAAGTTCTCATGAAAATTTTGTTAGTTCAGTTGGAACATTTTATTTTACTGCTGAAATATTTATTGTTAGACCGGAGCACTGCAAATCCTAAAGAGTTTTGCTAGAAAATCAGTCACCCCTGATTTTGATGGCCATTCATTTCTCTTCCTGGAACACTCTATCTGATTACCGGCCCATCTTTTTCAGGTTGGAAATTGCAAACAAATCTGATGAATTTTTACTAAGAAATGTGTCGACATATAAATAGCGTTTCCCATGAATAGTTAAAGAGTGACCATAGAAGTTCGCATTTGTATTTTAGAATTGAGCAACGTGCCTCCACAGGTTTTAAGATCCCAGAACCTCTTAAAATTCAGATAAAGTTCATAAACATTTTTCCAATGTCACACGAAATGCGAATATCCCCAACTAGAATGTATGTGACGACGTGGCGTGCTTACATGGCAGCCATTTCTTCCTCTCGACCCTTCCCTTCCTTCAAGACTGAACCCTCCTGGTTGCACCGACTTCTTGGTCACCCATGGTAGACCCTTCAAAATTCATGGTTTTTATTCCTATATGCCACTGCAATAATATAAAGACCTGCCGGTATGGCTTTACTATTTTTAGAAATAAAAAATACTGCCTTAATAATCTGGCAATTCCAGACCTGCCGGATGGCTTTGGCGCCAATCAGTGTCCGCCCACCCCCCAAAAAAAAGCAAAAAAAGAGCATCGAGCGGTTCCCTTGCGACCCCGTCTCCTCCCCAATAAAATGCCCAGGCAACAAAAATATCTTGTTCCCCCAGATGCCGCCTCCATGACAGTTTACTCCCTGCCCATCACCGCCTGACAAGACGACGGCAACAAGCAAGATTGCTCAACCAGATGCCAACACCACCAAAAGAGATTGATTGGGAAAAACAATAGAAAAAACACAAGCATAAAAAAGGGTACGTATGTATAGAACTACTTTAGTTGTATCATGGATTTAGGGGTTCTCCCCCATGGATCTGCATAGATCTGCGTAGATCTATATGTACACAAATTTACTTGAGCATTTCAATAAGACCAAAAGTCTGCTTGATGCCAAATCTGCTTAATCATGCGCCTACCTTGCCTGGCCATGACAGTTCCTTTCCACCCCAGCATATTAGGTTTTGTTACAATAGATTGCAAAAGAAAATGCAAAAATAAGAAGAACTTCATCATGTTAGCTTTAGTGCCAGAAGAACTTTATCATGTTACTAAGCAGAATAACTTCCGTAGATTAGCTTACTGATTGGTAAAAAATGCATGACAATATACTCTATTTTGCCCTTTTTTAAACACTTTATTGCTAGCATGATGTAATGTGTTTAAAAAAACTGCTTGTACAAAGTATTTTGTTTTGTCAGTTAGTATACACACAGATTGCATGGTCATGGAAATAGAAAAAGAAATGCTAATATGCTTAATAACAAAATATGTGGTGCAGGCACCATGGATTTGAACGAGCCTTCCCCGGGATTTGATTATGATTTCCTAGATGGAGCTGATGCAAATTCTTCCTATTGTACCCAACAAAACCATGTTGCTCCAAGTTTACAGGACCAAAACCATCAAACACAGCCAGATGTTGGGACCACCCTAATTGCTAGTGGTGGGAGTCAAAATGTTAACGCTCATGTTGTTAACACCGAAGAAGCTACTGCTGTTGGTGGTGGTGGTGTTGAGGATATTGTAGAAGAAGTACTGGAAGATGTAGTATAAGAGGTTGTGGAAGAGGTTTGGCTAACACCTCTAGTGCCATACACAGGTCAGACATTTATCACTAAGCAAGAGGCAAGAGAGTTCTACAACTCATATGCAAAAAGGGTTGGATTTTCTATCCGTACAAGCACTACACGCCTTTCGTATTTGACAAGGGAACAGAACAAAGTTCAGTTTGTGTATAACAAAGAAGGGCGGGGGGGGGGAGAGGAAGGTGAAAGAAGAGCAAGGGACTGCTGCCTCTGACGAAAGCAATTATGATGAAGATGATTCGGAACCTGAGTATAATAATGATGGTTCTATGAAGAAAAAGAAGCTTGATGGTGGCAAGAAGAGGAAGAGGGAGAGGGAGAGGGAGAAGATGTAGCATACAGACTGCAAAGCTAGGATAGTTGTGAAGCTAATTGCTGATAAGTGGCATGTAATATACTTTGCACCAGATCACAACCATGAACTTGTCGTGAAGCCATCCTTAAAGAGGAGAAGGATTTTATTGCATTGCTGCACAGATGCAACTTGAGCACTAGGCGAATAATGCAGCTGATGAATGAGTTTTATGATTTTGCGTAGCTAATTCTGTATGAGGGGAAGATGTTGGCAACTTCCGCTCCACTATTCGAAGAATAGAAAAGTACAAGGATGTGCAAGAAACCTTGGACTACTTTAGAGAGCTGGAACAAGAAGATCCTGAATTCTTCCACAAAATTAAGCTTGATGTTGAGCACATGGTAGAGTGCCTGTTTTGGGTTGATGGTACTGCAAGACATGCCTACATTAAGTCTTACAACTATTTGGTGTCTTTTGATGCTACCTACATGACAAACATGTATGATATTGTTAGGGATAGATCCCCTGAGTACCGCAAGGAAGCCACCTGTGATATTTCAGGTAATTGGGAGCTAGGCACGCAAATTTCTAGTATGAAGTTGTGCTTGTTAGTGTGAAGTTTGTGTTTGCTTTGATGAATGCCTTTAAAAACTTAAATACATGTTAAAGGGTATTTCTGTAATATTGGGAAAAATTAGGGTTCTTTTTATAAATTGTGTATTAATGGGAGGTAATTTCAAAAATGTATGAAGTGTTAATTTGCAAATGTGAGTTTTCACTCTTTAACCATTGTAAGAAGTGTAAATACTCCAAGGCTTCATTGAAAGGGTAAAATTTATTTTGGATTTATTTGAAATTGAATGATTTGTTGGCTTTTAAAAATAATTTCAAAATCCTAACTCTTTTGAAGTTGGACCCTAAATAAAAGTGGTAGATCTTTTTAAGCTCTACACTTTTGATTTTGGACGTATTTTCATTAGAGCTATAGTTTGAAAGAAAATTTTACTTTACAGTGAACTCCTTGAACTTTTGCAAAATTTATGAACAAGTCCTCATCTTCTTCCTCCTGCTTCCCCTCTCTGTTTCTCTGCAACGCCGCCCGCCGCCCATCACCGGTTTTTTCCCCAGGCCGCCATCTGCCCCCTTCGCCGCTCCTCGTGCGCCACCTAGCCCCCAGCTCGCCTGCCCGCCGCTTAACCGACCCTGCTGGCTCCTTCTCACGCAGATGCGTCGCGCCGCTGACCGCCCGAGCCGCCACGCACGCCGTCGACCACCAGCAGCTGCTTGCCGCCCCCGCGTGCCTCTTTTTGGCTTTGGAACACACCCAGTGAACTTCATCCTTCTTTTATTCCATCGCGCGTGTGGCAGAACCAACTTGAATTATACCGGCTCAAGTACGCGAGTCCACTTTAGCGGGCTCCGGCATGCTTCAAACGGTATAATCCTTTGGCCTGTCGGGTAACGTCCCGATAAACCACCGAAAGCAGGATCAAAACAAGGTACCCCGCACGAAGGCGAGTCCAGAGATACAAAGGCCATCACATTTTACATTACAGGCAGTTAAATTACATGAGTGTTTAAAAGTAACATCACCTTCCCATCCAGGGAATTATTACAAACCGACATAAGTTTTAGGTTAAACAGCGGAATTTAAAGTATGGTATAATACACGTCGTCAGTACAGATGTCATGCTTGCCCTTGCATGACATCACTCGAAAGGGGTCCGGGTTGGCCGGGGACGGGTCCCACTCCACGGACCAACCATCAGGCAGAGGGTAGGGCCACGGTACAGGCAGAGCTGGGTCTGCAGGAGCATTACCTGAACAAAAGTTACAAAGCAAGGCTGAGTATTCTAATACTCAGCAAGGCTTACCCGGTGATGGTATACATAGCCATATAACTAGACTCATGAAATCTGGTAATGGTCATGGGATAAATTTTCAGCGGAAAAAAAAGCAACTAAGAGTAGATCCGTACTTTCAACTTTTAGCTTTGAAGTTCTAATTGATTATTCAATCTAGGTAAGCATCTAAATCTACACAAGCATGGTATAATCTTTGATCATTCATCATTTTTGATGATAATAACATAATTGCTCTTTTTACTCAATGTGGCAAAGGGATTAAGCAGTCTCAATCATCGTGAGAAGTGGACGATTCTGAATCGAATTTAACCTTGCAAGGTAAACCTAACTCACACGCTTGGAACTCCACAGGGTCGTTCCGAAGCGATCGTTTACCTTTCATTCTGACTCGTGGACAGGTCCACCACAAGCGACTGCAGGACCATACGCACTTCCAAAGTGCAGGACGTACGTCTGTAGCGCGACTACAAAACCCGTACTGCTGGTTGCCCTTGCAACACGTATTCCCACACGTCGAACATAAGTAACCAGAAGAAGCAAGATGAGTGGTGGGAGGTATGTCCACTCCTCGGGCCGATTGGCTACTAGGCTTACCGCTTACCATATTTCGCGGCATGTGGTTAGTACTTTCAAATGCTTAACCTCGACCACCACACGCTGCGACCTTATCAAGTTCAACAACACAGACGGGGTATCACCTCAACCATGATACCTCATAAAACTCCCGTCTGTCATCCTTATAGTGATAACAGGAATGTAAACATTACAACTCCTTTATCGCGCGAGTGACAGGAAATCACCCGACTTCTACCAGCCCTATTAGCATAGCAGCTAGTCGGACTCAAGTACTAATATTCAATACATTGGTTCCTAGGGAAATGCAACTAGGGTTTCAAGCAATTCCTAAGAACTTAATGCATAGAATACATAAATAGACATGGATTGTAGTGTAATAAAAAAAATAGTAGGTCATGTCCGGGGCTTGCCTTCTTGTGTAGGATTGGGGGCAGTAGGATCAGGGTCTTCCGAACCTTGGTTCGGAGCTTCAGTTAGATTCTCGACGGTGTCTCCGGGATCTACAGGAGTTTCTTCGGCTTGGTCCGCGATCAGCTCGTAATCACCGTCGACGAGAGTAAACGGTTCTACATGATATGCAAAAAAAATAATATATTAGGGAATGCACACTCTTTTATTTAGTTCACATCAAAAACTACACTTTAAAAAGGTTAACATTCAAGAATTGCCAAACAAAGAAAAAGTTTAGCCCAAACTTATACTTTATGCTTAACCTTTGACTATATCATTGAATTAACTAAAAACAAGCATTAAAATATAGTTTAGGGTTAAATTTAAATTTAAATTTGATCTTAAACTTCAAGTAAAGAACATCATAGAGTTTTGAATATCTAAGTATAGATCATTTGCATACTTAATAATTTATGACCAAAAGATCTAATTAGCTAAGTTTTAAAAAAAATAGGCTTAGCTAATTTTATTTCAAAATAATTTGAAATGGTTAACTTAAAAGAATTTAAATTATAACATTAATTTAGATTTAAAAATTCTACATCACTTTATAGATCACTTATAGAAATTGCATATCAAAATCACAAACAACAAGGTCAACACATAGGAATTAAGGATGTTATACTTTCTTGTTTCAAATTTAAAATAGATTCAAAAATAGTTGGTTTCATATCAAACTCTTTTAACAAAAGTTATAGAGTTTCTAATCTAGTTTCCAACAAAACAGATTTTGCCAATTTTGGAATTTTCTACGATTTGTTATGCATTTTACAAGACAGCACAAGCACACCACATGAAATAATAGGCACTTAGGGGGGGGTCTTTGGAAAACTTGCACGGGAACCCCTGGAACCGAAAAGTTATTTACAAAAGAGGCCTTGCCCGGCCATGGCGACGGCCGGCCGGTCGGCCTCGATGGCGTTCTCGCCGGCGGCGAGCATCCCGGCCAGGAGGGTGGGCAAAACACCGTCTACAGGACTTAAGGAGTACACAGGACGAGGGGGCGCTGGGTGGACAGCAGCGGAACCGGGCCGGCGACGGAAGAGTGCGGCGGCCGTGGTGAAGCTCCAGCGTTCCCGGCGGAGGGCCGGTGAACATGGACAGAACAAACGCGCATGAGCATCAGTGGATCACCGGGAAGCTATTTGTATACCTGGTGGAGCGGGGGATCAGGTGGAGAGAGCTGTCGACGAGAGGATCGAGCTCGGGCGGCTCCGGTGAGCGGCGGCTCGGGGCAAGGGAAATTCTGGCGAAGGGGTGGCCGGAGCTGGACTGGATCGAGTTGAGGAGCAAGGGGAGAGGGTGAGGAGGCACTGGGCTAGCGGAATTTGGGCGGGGTGGTGCTGTTGGGGCGGATTCCGGTGGGGAACGGCGGCGGCGAATCGGTGTTGCGTGGAGGAAGAAGGAGCAATGCAGTGGGAAGAAGAGGGAAATGTGGCCAGGTTTGTAGCGACACTGGTTCACAGAAGAGAGGGAAAAGAGTGGAGGAAGGGAGGGCCACGGCTGTGCTCTGGATTGCAGTGGCGAGGTGGCGGCCGGCAAGCACCCCGTGGGCACCGTGGCGCGCAGAGAAGGGGACAGCGGGGAGGAGCTACGGCGGCGGCCAGAGGTAGGGCGACACGTGGGGGAGGGCAGCAGGAGTTGAATGGCGGCGAGGCAGAGTAGGGACCAGGGGGGACGCTCTGTCGCCGGCGCCAGAGGTGAGGCGGGGGAAAGCAGAGGGGGTGCAGAGGAAGATGAAGGGGAAAAGAGACCAGGGACTGATTTGCAAAACCTAGAAAGCTCAGGGATCTGCTTGTAAACTAAAAATTCCCACTAATCTAAGGATCAAATGAGAAAAGTCCCAAAATGAAAGTTGTAGAGTTTTTCAAACTCTACAAATTTGCTTTAGGGCTCAAATTCAAAAACCCAAAGTTTGCAGCATTACTTGCTAAGTTTTGAATTAAGTAAAATTTAAATTACTCCTGTTCTTACCAAACAAGGTTTTGATTAAATTTTTGACATATTGCAAACATTCATAGAATGTCATGATGAAAAAATAATTTTTACAAATAAGTCCCTAAGTAAGCATGAAAGTTACTTTTACTCCTCAACTTTTTACACAAAAGACCCTATAACCCGTATTTTTACACATAGGCCCTTGTCCTTACTTAAGGGCTTATTTCTCCTTATGATCATATCCGAAACACACACCTTACACATAAAGACTTATAATGCATGAAAATTTTCAAACACACCCTTAACATCTATGTCTATTACATCCAAGGTTTAATTTTTATGAATTTTATTACCTGGATGTCACAGCCTCCCCCCCTAAAAAGAATCTCGTCCCGAGATTCGGAGGCAGAAGATGATTGAATGATCAGATTTGGGAATTAGTTGATAGGAAAGTCGGGAAATTCTGTTGAAGATAAGATTCTGTTTCCCAAGTTGCTTCCTCTTCAGTGTGATGATCCCATAAGATCTTATACATTTTAACTGTCTTTCTTCTAGTGACCCTTTCTTTAGTATCCAAGATTTTGATGGGTTGTTCAACATAGGATAGATCGGGCTCGATCTCAATGGCTGGGGTTTCAATGATCTCCGTAGGTACCTTAACACACCTTTTGAGTTGGGATATATGAAAAACATCGTGGATAGTAGCCATTTGAGATGGAAGGCGGAGTTTGTAGGCCACTGGGCCACAAACTTGAAGAATTTCGAAGGGTCCGATATATCTAGGTGCTAATTTTCCTTTTATCCCAAAACGTTGAACACCTTTGATAGGAGACACTCAGAGATATACAAAATCTCCTACTTGGAACTGCAGAGGTTTTCTCCTTCGATCTGTATAACTCTTTTGCCTGGACTGGGCTGTTTTAAGATTGGCTTGAATCATTCTGACCTTATCCTCAGCTTCAACAACTAGATCTGGTCCGAAAATCTTGCATTCACCAGTCTCAGACCAATTTAGAGGAGTTCGACGCCTACGACCATATAATGCTTCAAATGGTGACATTTGAAGACTAGATTGATAACTGTTATTGTAAGAGAATTCAGTCAAGGCAAGACATTTGTCCCTACTTGTACCATAGTGGATAATACAAGCTCGGAGCATGTCTTCAAGAATTTGGTTAACCCGCTCAGTTTGTCCATCGGTCTGAGGATGATATGCCGAGCTTCGGATCAATTTAGTTTCTAGAGCGGACTGTAATTGCTCCCAGAAGCGTGCAATGAACGGTGCTCCTCGATCGGAGATGATGGTTTTGGGAATACCGTGTAATCAGACAATTTGATCAAGATAGATTTCGGCATACTTCTTAGCGAGATAAGTGGTATGCACAAGAAGAAAATGAGCGGTTTTAGTAAGTCTATCAACAATTACCCATATGGAGTCATGCTTTTGAGAGGTATTGGGAAGACCAACAATGAAATCCATGCTAATGTCTTCCCATTTCCATAACGGAATGGATAATGGTTGAAGTGTACCAGAGGCCTTAAGGTGACTAGCTTTGACCCTCTAACACGTATCACACTCAGATACATACTTGGCAATTTCTCTTTTCATCCTGGTCCACCAAAAATGTTGTCGTAGATCTTGATACATTTTGGTGCTACCCGGATGAATGGAGAATTTGGATAGATGAGCTTCATCAAGAATTTGCTTTCGAAGTTGATGATCTTTTGGTACGACAAGACGTTTGTTGAACCACAAGACTCCTTGAGGATCAGTATGGAAACACTTGTATTTAGCCTCTCCTTGAGATAGTTTTGATTTGATAATTCTGATGCCCTCATTATGTAGCTGTGATATGATGATTCTATCTCGAAGAGTATTCTCCATGGATAAAAGATTTAGACTGCCTTGAGGAATGATTTCTAAATTGAGTTTTCTCATCTGATTACAGAGAGTATCATTGATAGCAGCTATAGATGAACAGTGGCAATGTGCTTTGCGGCTAAGTGCATCCGCAACCACATTAGCTTTACCAGGATGGTAATACACCTCAAGGTCATAGTCTTTGATCAATTCCAGCCATCGTCTTTGCCTCATGTTTAAATCCGCTTGGGTAAAGATATATATTTGAGGCTCTTATGGTCAGTGTAAATATTACACTTAGCACCCATAAGATGATGTCTCCAGATTTTAAGAGCGTGGACAACAGCTGCTAATTCCAGGTCATGAGTCGGATAATTTTGCTCATGAGTCCGGAGGGCTCTGGATGCATAAGCAATGACTCGGTCGTTTTGCATTAGAACACAACCAAGACCAGTTCCAGAAGCATCACAGTAGACATCAAAAGGTTGGGTATTATCTGGCTGAGCTAATACGGGAGCAGTTGTTAGAAGCTTCCTCAAAGTATGGAATGCTTCATCACATTTATCGTCCCACTGATATTTAACTTCTTTCTTAAGTAGCTCAGTCATAGGCTTGGCTATCTTAGAGAAATCTGGAATGAATCGGCGATAATACCCTGCTAATCCAAGGAAACTTCGAATTTGATGGACTGAAGTTGGGGGCTTCCAATCCATAACTTTCTGGACTTTAGTTGGATCAACCGATATGCCTTCACTAGAGATAGTGTGTCCCAGAAATTTCACACTATCTAGCCAAAACTCACATTTTGAGAATTTGGCATAAAGACGATGATCACGTAATCGTTGAAGAACAATACGCAAATGATTAGCATGGTCCTCATTATTCTTGGAATATATTAGAATATCGTCGATGAAGACCACGACGAATTTGTCAAGTTCCGGCATAAAAACTGAATTCATGAGATACATGAAATATGCCGGTGCATTGGTAAGCCCAAATGACATAACCAGATATTCATAAAGTCCATATCTGGTTGAGAAGGCCGTTTTTGGAATGTCACAAGGCCTAATCTTGATCTGATGATAACCAGAGCGTAAGTCAATTTTTGAGAAGACCTTAGCTCCAGCTAATTGATCGAATAAAATATCAATGCGGGGAAGTGGGTACTTATTTTTTATGGTGACCGCATTGAGTGGACGATAATCAACACATAGCCTTAGGCTATTGTCCTTCTTTTTGACAAAAAGAGTGGGACAACCCCAAGGTGACGCACTTGGGTGTATAAAACCTTTATCAAGAAGATCTTGAAGTTGAATTTTAAGCTTGGCCAATTCGTTTGGGGGCATACGGTATGGCCTCTTTGAGATAGGGGCGGTGCCTGGTTGCAGTTCAATAACGAACTCAATATCTCTGTCAGGTGGCGTCCCAGGCAAATCATCTGGGAAGACATCAGGGTATTCACAGACTACCGGAATATCTTTTACTTTGAGGTCTGTGATAGCATAAGTGTAAGAATAAAGATATTCCTGCTGAGGTAAATAGAGGTAATACTGCCTTGGTGTGGTGAGTTAACCTCAATAACTCGGGAAGCAATATCTAATAATACTCTATGTTCTGTCATCCAATTTGTCCCAAGTATGACATCAATACCTTTTAAGTTTAATAAAATCAGATCTGTTCTAATCTCTTTGCTACCAAACTGAATTGGTACCTTTTTAACCATTTGGTCAGACATAATTATTCTTCCCGGTGTAGAAATCATATACGACCCCTTCGTAGGACATAGATCAAGTCCTATTCGGGTACCACAGTTGTTACTAATAAAACTATGAGTTGCTCCTGAATCAAATAATGTAACAACTGGCTGGTGATGTATAGAGAATGTACCCGACATGACAGGGGCTCCCTCCGGGAGTTCCGCAAGGGTGGTGAAGTTAATTTGCCCCTGCCGGACTTGCATCAGCGGCCTTTTACCCTTGTTCTAATTAACTTGGTTAGAGCTTTGCCCTTGATTAGGTTTCTTAGGCCGTGGACAATCCCTGATGAAATGATCTGCACTCCCGCAATTGAAGCAGCGATAGTTGCTGCCTTTTGGTGGAGCTTGTCGCATATTTGGCCTTGGGCCATTTTGCTGTTGTTGCTGCGGAGGTACAGAAGGTCTATATCTTCCTTGTTGTTGGGGCGGGCTAAAAACCAATCGGCCAACTGGGGCATTCCTCTGTGGTGCTCTTATTTGGGCATTAGGAACGACCCGATATCTTGGTGGTTGAGCATTTGAGGTCCCGTGGGTGCCTTTCTTTTCTTGTCAGCACGATGCGCTATGATACAATCTTCCTGGGTTAAGGCCATATTGACCAGCTCACTGAAATTATTGGCCTTAATAAGATTCAGGCGCTCCTTGAGCTTAGTATTAAGGCCACGACGGAAACGGTCTTGCTTCTTGGCGTCATTGTCTGCATGATGACCAGCATATTGGCACAGATGATTAAACGTCTATGCATACTGCAATACTGTATTGGAACCCTGAGTAAGTGCTAAGAACTCATTTAACTTTCGCTCCAGTAACCCTTCAGGAATATAATGTGCCCTGAAGGCAGTTCTGAATTCGTCCCAGGAGATGACATGTCCCGCGGGCTGCATAGCATAGAAATTGTTCCACCATATACGGGCAGCAAATGAAGCTTTACTTGAGTCCGCACAAGGTATAGTTAATAGAGCAAACTTGGACTTAATAATATGAAGCCAGGCATCAGCGTCCAAAGGTTCTTCAGCTTTACTGAAGAATGGCGGTTGAGTGCTAAGGAAGTCCTGGTAGCTGGCCACTGGAGGGGGAAGGTCATCACGACCTCCACGGAACTGTTGACGCTGCTGGTTCTGTTGTGCTTGTACCAGTAGATTAAGAAGCTCCGTTTGCCGTGCCATCACCTCAGCTAGGTTGGGAGGTGGCGGGGGCGGCTGTTGAGAACCACTAACTTGCTCTGCCCGGAAACCTTCCGGGGTTCCACGCGTGGCTCCCACCATCTGAAATAAAGGAGACGTCCGTTAATATTCACATAATCTTACTCCTAGTTTCAGAAAATGCATCATCCATATATACCATGCACATATTCCATTCAATCATCTCATATCGACATCTCAAGATAAAGATTAGGAAGATAAAAACATGAAACTTATATTACAACATGGATACAAGGGTTCTTCTCATTACATAACTATAGGATTCACATACCGGCCATCTATATTACATAAAAAGGCACTAGGTCTAAACAAATTACACCTTAACTAACGCATCTTACTCCTCACAGATTACAACTAAAAGAAGGTCGACGATTCGACAACTAGAAATCATCGAGGTTGCCTACGGAAGACTGACTACCAGAAGAAGAATGATGAGGACTAAGAACAGGATCACCATGCTCAGAATCAAGTTCTGAGACTCCTTCAATCTCCTCTGGATCTTCTTCTTCGGCCTCAGGTACTGCAGGTGCAACGGGAGGGATCGGGGGCTGCTGCAATTCTTCAATTTGAGCTTGAGCATCATCAACCGCAAGTATCAGATCTTGGATTTGTGCCTGTAGGAATTCAATAATAGTATCACGCTGAGTGATTATATGATCACTCTCATTGATCTGATCTTCTTGGTGATGGATGGTCTCATCCCGTGCTGCAATGATTTTATCCTTCTGAGTTACCAGGGCTTGTAATTCCACTATTTGGGTCACTTGACGGTCAGCATTTCGATAGTGGCTTTAAGCCGCGCTAGTTAACTGACTCATGCTATGACGTAGCAAAATCTGGTAATGATGCTGCACATCCATGAACCTGGTAATGCTACGGACGGTTTCTTCAGCCAGATCTCCTAACATATGACCAAGATGCTCTATCCGAAAATTCCATTCCAAATTACCAGGGTCTATAGTAGGAAATAACCCAATAGGATATGCGGCAACTTCTATCGGATGCTGATTGCAGAAAAGTTTGATAGCTTCCAAGGTAGCAGTTTCAAGGGTATCAACCAGACGATATCCAACCACTTCCACTTCTATGGGATGCCATAAGGAGCGGAAAGGGTGTTGAGGAATTATCATCTTAACCCGGCATCGAGGAACTCCCTCTTCACGATATTCCACCCCATCGTATCAAGGAGGCTCTGTATAATGAAACAGACTTAAGGATTCCCACAAGAGATGAGGAAATCCTTCCCAGTGTAGGGCATTAGTATGGAAATGCCCCTCCTGATCCCAAAAGGTATTGGTAGGAGCAGCCATCTGCGACAACAATGCAAATGGTGAGATGTGCTTACCTCGTTAGAAAGTCACAAGGTAAATGGAAGAAACGATTGATACTAACAACCGTAAGATCTATAACCTGAATATAAACTTAAGATTTTGGACCAACACTACCACAAGAACCCCATTAACCCATATTAAAGATAAACAACATATTATTCACCTTTATCTAGTGCATTCTTTTGTTTATCAAGGAATTATGCATGCACGTACTACTCGTCCTCTCAACCAAAAACAACTGCCGAATATCTTCGGACTTACGCGGTTAGATTCGGTGGCATAACACATACGTCTCTTCTTAATAACTAGTCGATAAGCCCTATCCATTCTAATTTCGTAACCGTGGTTAGTGTACCTGCAGAAAACCACAATACATATATATATCCAATGAACCTTTCATGCCAGCATGTCATGAAAGCGTCCCCAATCATTACTGTTCACTATAGAAACAGCATCTGTACTATTACCGCCGTACAGACAACGTTAACATACGTCATCGAAACGACGTATTCACGGGGGTACCGCAAAATACGGGGGTATGAACAGCGATCGCCATACCCTGCGCCGAACCTTATACTCCCAATGTAGTCAACCTAAGTTGGTACATTGGTAGCATCTCAAGTAGGCCACTGCTTGAGAAACAGCGTTCGGTTCGCATCACCGACAGGAAGGCCAAGCTCCCTCAGTTGGCTGAGGATCCTTACCTCCTTACCTCACCATCGAAAGTGTCGTTACAAAATGTAAGGTTGGGTTATGCATGAATTTAAGTTTTGACAGAAAAGTAATGCTGGAAGTTAGGTTTATATATATAGTACAACCACCTCTATTTTCCCTTAAACATCACCCTAGGGCTTTACGTACTAAGCATAACCTTAACGAATCCAACGTCCTTTTGCTAAAATACCTTGTTGGGCAAATTTTATACTAAAAGTGTTTTTAAGGCACCTCACATCTCCAGTGTACACAACCTGGCTCTGATACCAGCTGTGGCAGAACCAACTTGAATTATACCGGCTCAAGTACGCGAGTCCACTTTAGCGGGCTCCGGCGTGCTTCAAACGGTATAATCCTTTGGCCTGTCGGGTAACGTCCCGATAAACCACCGAAAGCAGGATCAAAACAAGGTACCCTGCACGAAGGCGAGTCCAGAGATACAAAGGCCATCACATTTTACATTACAGGCAGTTAAATTACATGAGTGTTTAAAACTAACATCACCTTCCTATCCAGGGAATTATTACAAACCAACATAAGTTTTAGGTTAAACAGCGGAATTTAAAGTACGGTATAATACACGTCGTCAGTACAGATGTCATGCTTGCCCTTGCATGACATCACTCGAAGGGGTCCGGGTTGGCCGGGGACGGGTCCCACTCCACGGACCAACCATCAGGTAGAGGGTAGGGCCACGGTACAGGTAGAGCTGGGTCAGCAGGAGCATTACCTGAACAAAAGTTACAAAGTAAGGCTGAGTATTCTAATACTCAGCAAGGCTTACCCGATGATGGTATACATAGCCATATAACTAGACTCATGAAATCTGGTAATGGTCATGGGATAAATTTTTAGCGGAAAAAAAGCAACTAAGAGTAGATCCTTACTTTCAACTTTTAGCTTTGAAGTTCTAATTGATTATTCAATCTAGGTAAGCATCTAAATCTACACAAGCATGGTATAATCTTTGATCATTCATCATTTTTGATGATAATAACATAATTGCTCTTTTTACTCAATGTGGCAAAGGGATTAAGCAGTCTCAATCATCGTGAGAAGCGGACGATTCTGAATCGAATTTAACCTTGCAAGGTAAACCTAACTCACACGGTTGGAACTCCATAGGGTCGTTCCGAAGCGACCGTTTACCTTTCATTCCGACTCGTGGACAGGTCCGCCACAAGCGACTGCAGGACCATATGCACTTCCAAAGTGCAGGACGTACGTCTGTAGCGCGACTACAAAACCCGTACTCCTGGTTGCCCTTGCAACACGTATTCCCACATGTCGAACATAAGTAACCAGAAGAAGCAAGACGAGTGGTGGGAGGTATGTCCACTCCTCAGGCCGATTGGCTACTAGGCTTACCGCTTACCATATTTCGCGGCATGTGGTTAGTACTTTCAAATGCTTAACCCGCACTACCACACGCTGCGACCTTATCAAGTTCAACAACACAGACGGGGTATCACCTCAACCATGATACCGTCATCCTCATAGTGATAACAGGAATGTAAACATTACAACTCGTATATCGCGCGAGTGACAGGAAATCACCCGACTTCTACCGGCCCTATTAGCATAGCAGCTAGTCGGACTCAAGTACTAATATTCAACACATTGGTTTCTAGGGAAATGCAACTAGGGTTTCAAGCAATTCCTAAGAACTTAATGCATAGAATACGTAAATAGACATGGATTGTAGTGTAATAAAAAAAATAGTAGGTCATGTCCGGGGCTTGCCTTCTTGTGTAGGATTGGGGGCAGTAGGATCAGGGTCTTCCGAACCTTGGTTCGGAGCTTCAGTTAGATTCTCGACGGTGTCTCCGGGATCTATAGGAGTTTCTTTGGCTTGGTCCGCGATCAGCTCGTAATCACCATCGACGAGAGTAAACGGTTCTACATGATATGCAAAAAAAATAATATATTAGGGAATGCACACTCTTTTATTTAGTTCACATCAAAAACTACACTTTAAAAAGGTTAACATTCAAGAATTACCAAACAAAGAAAAAGTTTAGCCCAAACTTATACTTTATGCTTAACCTTTGACTATATCATTGAATTAACTAAAAACAAGCATTAAAATATAGTTTAGGGTTAAATTTAAATTTAAATTTGATCTTAAACTTCAAGTAAAGAACATCATAGAGTTTTGAATATCTAAGTATAGATCATTTGCATACTTAATAATTTATGACCAAAAGATCTAATTAGCTAAGTTTTACAAAACATAGGCTTAGCTAATTTTATTTCAAAATAATATGAAATGGTTAACTTAAAAGAATTTGAATTATAACATTAATTTAGATTTAAAAATTCTACATCACTTTATAGATCACTTATAGAAATTGCATATCAAAATCACAAACAACAAGGTCAACACATAGGAATTAAGGATGTTATACTTTCTTGTTTCAAATTTAAAATAGATTCAAAAATAGTTGGTTTCATATCAAACTCTTTTAATAAAAGTTATAGAGTTTCTAATCTAGTTTCCAACAAAATAGATTTTGCCATTTTTGGAATTTTCTACGATTTGTTATGCATTTTACAAGACAGCATAAGCACACCACATGAAATAATAGGCACTTAGGGGGAGGGTCTTTGGAAAACTTGCACGGGAACCCCTGGAACCGAAAAGTTATTTACAAAAGAGGCCTTGCCCGGCCATGGCGACGGCCGGCCGGTCGGCCTCGATGGCGTTCTCGCCGGCGGCGAGCATCCCGGCCAGGAGGGTGGGCAAAACACCGTCTACAGGACTTAAGGAGTACACAGGACGAAGGGGCGCTGGGTGGACAGCAGTGGAACTGGGCCGGCGACGGAAGAGTGCGGCGGCCGTGGTGAAGCTCCAGCGTTCCCGGCGGAGGGCCGGTGAACATGGACAGAACAAACGCGCATGAGCATCAGTGGATCACCGGGAAGCTATTTGTATACCTGGTGGAGTGGGGGATCAGGTGGAGAGAGCTGTCGACGAGAGGATCGAGCTCGGGCGGCTCCGGTGAGTGGCGGCTCGGGGCAAGGGAAATTCCGGCGAAGGGGCGGCCGGAGCTGGACTGGATCGAGCTTGGGAGCAAGGGGAGAGGGTGAGGAGGCACTGGGCTAGCGGAATTTGGGCGGGGTGGTGCTGTTGGGGCGGATTCCGGTGGGGAACGGCGGCGGCAGATCGGTGTTGCGTGGAGGAAGAAGGAGCAATGCAGTGGGAAAAAGAGGGAAATGTGGCCAGGTTTGTAGCGACACTGGTTCACAGAAGAGAGGGAAAAGAGTGGAGCAAGGGAGGGCCACGGCTGTGCTGTGGATTGCGGCGGCGAGGTGGCGGCCGGCAAGCACCCCGAGGGCACCGTGGCGCAGAGAAGGGGACAGCGGGGAGGACCTACGGCGGCGGCCAGAGGTAGGGCGACACGTGGGGGACGGCAGCAGGAGTTGAACGGCGGCGAGGCAGAGCAGGGACCAGGGGGGACGCTCTGTCGCCGGCGCTAGAGGTGAAGCGGGGGAGAGCAGAGGGGGTGCAGAGGAAGAAGAAGGGGAAAAGAGACCAGGGACTGATTTGCAAAACCTAGAAAGCTCAGGGATCTGCTTGTAAACTAAAAATTCCCACTAATCTAAGGATCAAATGAGAAAAGTCCCAAAATGAAAGTTGTAGAGTTTTCAAATTCTACAAATTTGCTTTAGGACTCAAATTCAAAAACCCAAAGTTTGCAGCATTACTTGCTAAGTTTTGAATTAAGTAAAATTTAAATTACTCCTGTTCTTACCAAACAAGGTTTTGATTAAATTTTTGACATATTGCAAACATTCATAGAATGTCATGATGAAAAAATAATTTTTACAAATAAGTCCCTAAGTAAGCATGAAAGTTACTTTTACTCCTCAACTTTTTACACAAAAGACCCTATAACCCGTATTTTTTCACATAGGCCCTTGTCCTTACTTAAGGGCTTATTTCTCCTTATGATCATATCCAAAACACACACCTTACACATAAAGACTTATAATGCATGAAAATTTTCAAACACACCCTTAACATCTATGTCTATTACATCCAAGGTTTAATTTTTATGAATTTTATTACCTGGATGTCACAGCACGCACCCGCATTCCTGTTCTCTTCTCCGCTCGACTACTTCGCCGGAGCTCCTCTGTCCACAGCCGTCAGCCGTCTCCTCCACTCCTCTCCAATTTCATGCTCCACCAGCACTGCCGCGTCTCATTGCCCCTTCCTGATCCGCTCTTTTTCCTCCTCCCACGCACGCGCAGCCCAGAACATTGCACCGGCGATCTCACTCTCCACCGCCGTGCTAATTCTAGTTGAACCAAAGTTTCACCCCTTCTCCTCCTTCGCCAAGAGCACCATCAACACTACATCTCCACGCCGAAGCTCCCTGACCAATTTCCCTTCGCCTTCCTGCACTCCAGTCGCCGGAACTCCGTCGCCGCCCTCGGAACCTCACCGCGCCGGCTCTATCTCTAGTCGAACTGCTGCCTCCGAGCTTCCCTTCTACGATTCCAACAACCCCAAGTCCGCTGTGAGCTCCTGAACCTTTTTCCCCACCTTCCCCTTGCCGCCAGTGAGCCTCCTCGCCAGATTTTAATTGCCGCCGCTTGACTTCTTCTATTCAAGTCGATTAGGGACCCAAATGCAAGTCTCTGTTTCTTTCTAGGGTCTTGTTTGCAAAATACACGCCCATCAGTTACACACCCATCGGCGACACACTCATCGACTACACGTCGATCGGCTACACCTCTATCGGCTACTTTTGCTGAAGAAAAATCACAGCCGATGCACACCCCAATCGGCTAGATAAGCTATCTGAAAAACATGTTGTTAAGTAGATCTGATCAGCTCTGTAGTAACCTTCATCAAATAGCTATTTTGAACAAAGTTTTTACACCAGAAACTCTACTTAAGTTTATTTCTTTCAAATCTTTTTGTTGTTTGTACAAATTAGTTAAGTCTTGAAGTGATGTATTGAATATATTCTTGTTGGAATGCAACTTTATCATGAAAACCAAATATTCAAATAATAACCATTTGCTTAAAATCATTGCATATCATGTAGATTTGACGACATTCGCCGATGGTACCTACGAGCTAATCCCGGAACCCGACGAGGGTATTTCTGAAGCTCAAGTAAACATCACCAAGGGTCTTTCTGAAGCCCTGAAACCAGGTTCAGAAAATACTGACATCACTGACCTCGGCCTCACCAGTGAAGGCCCCGGTGCATAACCTAGTATTTTAAATTATGCACTTATATATATCTATCTTGTGCATTAAGTGCTAGGAGTTGTTATGAACCCTAGTTGCATGAAACCTAGTAACCTATGTAATATTTCCGAGTCCTTATCGAGTAGATGCTTTGCTAATAGGATCGACAGAAGTCGAGTGATTTCCTGTCACTCGCGCGATATAGGAATTGATTGTTTACTACTTTGCAATCACTATAAGCATCATGGACGGGGTTATGTACAGTACCATGATATGGAATGGTACCCCGTTGTGACACTCAGGTATTTAGCATTGTCACACCCTAGATTTTTGTACGAAGTTGTGTGCAAAATGTGGTAAAAGTGTGTTTAAAAATTTGAATGCTAAGGGAAAAGGGTTGTTTATATAATTATATTTTAATAAAGGTCCTTTAGTGCTAAATGGGTAAGCATGGATGGTAGAATTCAAATGTATGAGGGTTGTTTTGCAAAAGTCAAAAACTTGTGTTTAAATCGCAAATGTAGGTGAAACTACACATAGGATATATATGTAGTGTAGTTTTAAAATGGGATTTATGTAAAGTTTGGAAATCTTGTTAAGTTTCAAATTAATTACACATCCTCAGCTCTTCTGCAAATAAGCCTTAAACCAAAGTTGTAGATTTTGGAAAACCATACACTTTTGCTTTTGGGCCCATCTCCATTTGAGCACTGGTTTAAAAGTTATTTATGCATTACAGTAGAGTCCCTGTAGTTTCTGCAATTTACATTTGGGTCCTCCTTCGTCTACCTCTCTCCCCCTCTCCTCTGTTTCCCTCTGCCGTGCGCCGCTGACGCTGTCATGGCCATGTGCGCCGCCCCTGCCACCCTAGCGCCGCTCTGTGCTCGTCCACGTGCCGCCCTAGCCTCTGCCCCGCCGCTCACCGGCCTTGCGCTAGCTTCTACCCGCCGCGACACGCCGCTCAATTGTCTGCCCGAGCCGTGCTTCACCGCCGCTCGCCATCGCAGCGACTCCAGCGCCACCTCCTGCTCCCGGCAGTTCCACGCGTCACTACCCTGCCTTGCCGCCGCCCTCCCGACCCCGTGCTGGCCCGCCCTTGCGTCCTCCACGTTGCACTTCCTCTGCCTGAGCTCCGCCGCGGTCGCCACGCGCGCCGCCAATGCGCCAGCTCCTGCTTCTGCTCGGTCACGTCTTCTTCTTGATCCCGAGCACGTCCTGGAGTCCCTAGCACCCTCGTTCTTGCGTTGCACACACACTTTTCCACTCAATTTCTCTGCTCCGATTACCTCCCTCCACCCGACCTCCGCCGCCGTCCCTGGTCACCGTCGGCAGCCCCACCGCCGCTCCCCAATCCCCAATTCAGTGCACCAACAGCATTGCCATGACCCACCGCAGCTCACCAAGCAAACCAATCCCAGTTTCCTCCACCAGAACCGCCGGACCACAGCGCCGACGAGCTCTTTCCTCCGCCGCCGCTCGGCCTCTCGCCGACCCGCTGGTACAAAACCTCCCCACCCCGACCGAAGGCATCATCAGCACCACATCATCCTCCGGAAGCGATTCCACCCCTCCTTCACCACCCTCCGTCACCCTAGCCCGTAGAACACCGGTCGCCATTGTTGCCAGTAAGAACCCGAGGTTCACCCCGCCGTCGATCACCACTCTCCGACCTATTTCTATCCAAATTAAGTTAGGGGAAAGCATCCCCGCACTCCCCCAGTGCTCACGCGCGCCTTGTTCCCCCATGTTCGCCAGCCCCTCGCCGGGAACGATGACGCCCCGACACGGCCGCCGCCATCCCTCGCCGCCGGCCGTGCTCCGTCGCTGATCTTGATGCACATCACCCACCCGTGGACACCGTAGGTCTGGTAGGTCACGTAGGACCAGATCATCTCCGGCCAGGACCTCGCCGCTGGCGAGAACGCCGTGGAAAGAGACGCCGGACGCCGTCGAGAGCCGGCAAGGGCATATTTGTGATACCTTTTTCTATTCTAGGGACCTAGGTGCAAGAATCCGAGGACCCCAGTGTAAACTCATGTGTTATTTTATGTGAGCAAGGCTGCTGACTTGTAAAATTCATAGCAAATTGTAGAAAAATCCAAAAATTGCCAAACTAGTTTGGTTGGAAACTAGATTTCAAACCCTACCACTTTTATTAATGAAGTTTGGTTTGAAATTAAATACTTTTGAGTCTATTTTAAACTTAAGGTAAAAGGGTATAGTATGCATAACTTCTACATACTAGCTTAGTTTCTTGTGATTTTTGGTATGCAGCTTCTATAGGTCACGTGTGAGCTTGTGTAAAAGTTTCAAACTTAGCACTATTTTGTAGTTTAAGTTCTTTTGAATTTGGGCAATTCAAATTTGAAATGATTTGAAATTAATTAAGCATGTTCCTTAGGCTTATTTAATTAGATATTTTTATCATAATCTAATGTGTTGATAATTAGTTTATAATTAAATTTTCAAGATTTTATAATTCTATTTACCTAAGATTTGAATTTAAACTTGAAATTTTGAATTCAAATTCAAAGGTTTTTATTTCTGTTTTCAGTAATTCCAGTACTACAACCATAACTTAAGTATAAATGGTAACTTAAGACTAAACCCCTTGCTTCATGAGTTTATATTGATTAAGTTGTTGGATTGCAACTTTATTGTGAAATAAAATTCTTAAACTCAAGCACCATCTCATTTTAAATCATTGCATATCATGTAGAATCGACAACGCTCGACGACGGAGACTACGAGCTAGTCTTGGAACAAGATCAAGGGTTTTCTGAAGACCCCAACAAATGTCACCGAGAATCTAACTGAAGCCCCGAACCAAAGTTCGGAAGTCTCTGACACTTCTGCCCCCAACCCCACCCAAGAAGGCAAGCCCCGATGCATATCCCAGTATTTCAATTATTACCATTTCATTATTATATTATATATCTTGCATTACGTCTAGGAGTTAAAGTGAAACCCTAGTTGCATAAAATCATAGGGTTCCAATATCGAGTGATTTCCTGTCACTCGCGTGATATAAGAATTGAAGGTTTACTATCTTGCCATCACTATAAGGATCATCGACGGGGTCAGATGCAGTATCATGACCTGGAAGTTTACCCCGTCTGTGTTGATAAAAGTTGATAAGGTCGTAGTGTGTGGTAGTGGTGGCTAAGCTTTTGAAAGTACTAGCCACATGCCGCGAAATATGGTAAAGCGGTAAGCCTAGTACCTGAATGGCCCGGTAAATGGACATGTCTTCACCACTCGATTATTTTGGTTTCTATTGTACACACGCACCGACATGTGGGAGTGCGTTCTGCATAGCAGACAGAACTATGATCATGTAGTCGCACTACAGACGTACGTCCTGCACAATTGGTGTGCGTACGGTCCTGCAGTCGCTTATGGTGGCCCCGATCCATAACCCGGAATATGAGGGAAACCGTTGCTTCGGAACGATCTTTGGATGTTCCAAGCGTGTGAGTTAGGTTTATCTTGCAAGGGTGTAATTCGATTCAGAATCATCCGTCTCTCGCGGAAATTGAGACTGCTTATTCCTTCTGCCACATAGAGTAAGAAGTGTAACTATTGATGGGATTGTCTTGATGAAAGTTAATCTCAACCTTGCTTGCTTAGTGTAGGTGCTTACCCAGAATGGATAATCAACTAGAATCTTGAAAGCTAAAATTTGAAAGTAGATCATACTCTTTGTTGCTTTTCAGCTGAAAATAAACCCAGAACCTTTGCAATGCCTTCATGAGTCTAGTTACCTGGCTAAGTATACCACGAAGCTGGTAAGTCTTGCTGAGTATTAGTATACTCAGTCTTGCTAGTATCATTTTCAGGTATGACCTTCGAGAACCCTTCGGATAGTTCCGCATGGCCAACTTCGATTCCGTATGGCTGGTTCGTGGAATGGGATCCGTCCCTGGCTGGCAGTGACCCTCCTGAGTGACACCAAGCTTTGGGCTGAGTACGGTGTCAACCTTCGTGACATGTGTAGTCGCGTATTTATGCTTCCTTCCGCTGTAAACCTAGCAAGCCTCTAGCTTGATACTTTAGACAATGTTTGTATAAATTTACCTAAAGTTTGGAATGGTTTATAATAACATTTAATATGTTGTAAATTATAAATTGGTGAGCTGTTGCGTTGTAAACTTGCCTTCGTGCGAGGTACACCTACTTTGGTCCTGTTGAACCGTGGTTGTATCGAGCGGAGACCCGACAGACCAATGGATTGTTCCGTTTGAAGTGCGTTAAGTTAGAATCGGTTGGACAGCGATGACTAGCGCACTTGAACCGGAATAATTCAGACGATTCTGCCACACCCGTCTGTGTTGATAAATTTGATAAGACCACAGTGTTTGGTAGTGGTGGTCAAGTGTTTGAAAGTACTAGCCACATACCGTAAATATGGTACGCGGTAAGCCTAGTACCTGATTGGCCCAGCAAGTGGACATATCCCCCACCACTCTAATTTTGCTTTATGTACACATGCACCGATGTGTGGGAGTACGTTCTGTATAGCAGATGGGAGTACGGTCATACAGTCACGCTGTAGACGTACGTCCTGCACATTGGATGTGCGTATGGTCCTATAGTTGCCTGTGGTGGCGTTGATCCACGACCCGAAATATGAGGGGAATGGTTGCCCGGAAAGGAAAGTTTCCGAGCGTGTGAGTTAGGATCCCTTGCAAGGTTATGAAATTCGATTCAGGAATCATCCATTTCTCGTGGTGATTGAGACTGCTTGATACTTCTGCCACATAGAGCAACAAGAGCAACAGTTGGTCAAATAATATTGATGTATGATTTAATACCTAACTTGCTTGTCTAGTATAGATGCTCACTTAAAATGGCTAATTGAACTAGAATCTGAAAGCTAAAATATGGAAATAAGGACATACTCTTTGTTGTTTTTTAGCAAAAGAAAGTTAGAGCCTTTCAACCTCTCATGGTCTAGTTATGGGCTAAGTATACCCAATTGACGGGTAAGCCTTGCTGAGTATTATTATACTCATCCTTGCTAGTAATGTGGTTTTCAGGTATGTCATTCTAGGACTCAGTTGCTAGTTCTCCTTGGCCCTGCACTTTACCGCCTGGCTGGTCCGTGGAATGGGATCCGTCCCCGGCCGGCAATGACCCTTCGGAATGACGCCATGCTTTGGGCTAAGTATAGTGCCTGCTTTACAACGAGTAGTCACGTTGTTATATCTTTTCCGCTGCCATCTCTGAATAATGTTCATTAAACTTGAAGTTTTTGAACAATGTCTGTATAAATTTGTTTCAGTTAGGTTTGCAGTACTCTACTAGAAACCGGTTTGTAGTAGAGTCATTGCCGGTGGTTTCATCGGGATGTTACCCAACAGACCATTGGGTTATTCCGTTTGAAGTGCGTTGAGGTCATATCGCTTGTATAGCAATGATCTGCACACTTGAGCTGGAATAATTCGAGCGGTTCTGCCACACTACCCGTGAGGAAAACGAAGTCTGCTTCCTACTAGGATTCCACTGTAATCCTATTAGGACTCATACCTTGTAATCCTACTAGGACTCCTACCTTGTAATCCTACTAGAAACCCCATCCTCTAGGATATATAAAGGAGGGCAAGGATACGTAGATAGGCGGAGAACCAACAGAGAACCAACAGAGAGAACCAATAGAGAGCAGCCAACAGACAACTCAACACCTAAGCACAGGGCGCAATATATAACACCCCAAAACAGGACGTAGGGTATTACGCTACACTAGCGGCCCAAACCTGTCTAAATTTGTGTCTTGTGTCCTTGCGTTCACCTTCAAGTTCCAGATCCGGTGATCCCTCACCAAATAATCACCTACCCTAGTGTATCTCTAGGTAGGCCGACGGTAAAAACACCGACAGCTGGCACCCACCGTGGGGCTGATCATCGCGATCATTGGGTGAATTTGAAGGACCTCTTCATCAACATCAATCCACTCAAAGTGGTGGATTGCTACTTCGTACATATGCATCGGCAGATCGATTTATCGAGTTCGAGATCGGATCCTTCAGCGAACGGCTACATCAACCTCAACTACTCGGCACGACTTCACCTCGCGCTGCAACGTCGATGCACCGCGGCCACCGACCTTGATGACCCAGTTCAACTTTGACTTGTGCCGCAATGTCCGCGCACAGCAGCGACAAGTTCGACTACTTCGACTTCGCGAGGACGATCGGCGGCCCGCCGACGACTACATCAACTACTCGTCTCAACTTGAAAACTAGTCGGAATCGACTCCGACTAGTCGAGCTACATCAACAAACTACCGCAGCTCCATCAACGAGCTCTACGGCTTTGTTGACATTCACCACGAATCAAGCTAAGTGACTTATACCTTTTCCGACTTGTTCTTCACAAGATCGGCTACCTTTTTGGGTACGCCTCTCGACGGGCATGAAACCCTCAGGGGCTACACCATGATCGACTACCTATCTGTGTACGTCTCTTGACGGGCATTGAAACCCTCGAGAGCTACACTTCGCCGACTACTTATCCGTGTACGACTCTCGATGGGCATTGAAACCCCCCAGAGCTACACTTCGCCTACTACTTATCTATATACATCTCTCGATGGGCATGAAACCCTCCAGAGCTACACTTTGCTAACTACTTATCAGTGTATGACTCTCGATGGGCATTGAAACCCTCCAGAGCTACACTTCATCGACTACTTTTGTGCACTGCGCATCCTCTTTATCGCATGACGACTACTTTCTGCTCATTGTCTTCTCTTAACGGTCGCTAATCTACTCGAGTAGCAAATGCCTTGATCCGTGAAACCTCGAGTCTCCAATCATGACCTAAGCGACCCGTCCTGTATGAGCGAAGGCTAGAGACCTAAGCGACTTGTACATGCTATGGGTGAAGGCTAAACTGGGACCGGGTGAACGTAAAGGGTGGACTACTCGGAAGATTTAAATGGTCTAAAAAAGAGCCGGACACAACAATTTTTGCACCGAATAAATTTTGGTGTCTTCACATTACTACTGAGTACTACTCAGTATCTTTGCATTATGCTACATAATGTATGCAATGTCTTTTTTCAGATCAAGCTTCAGCAACAACCCTCCAGGCAGCACGGCGTGCCATCACAGTTCCGCTAGTTCCCAGGCTCAGGGGCTGGGCGATGCACACTACTCGACATGGCTCCTTCGGCTCTCCTGACTCGTAAGCTCGGGGGCTGGATGCTGCAAAACTACTTGAAGACGACTCATATGAAGACTGAGAGTGTAGAAGAAACCCTAAGTTACCGCACGGTTAAATAAACCAGCGGGAGGCTCAATGTCACACCCGATTTATAAAGAACATAAATCGAGCAATCATATATGCGCCAGGATCAAGTCACGCATATATACAACAGAATCATCAAGATATCATAACACATATCACGTAAAACATCATAAATAAATCATAAATGAATTATTTTATTACAACCGAATCAAGAATCGGTTCAAGAGTTGCGGAAGCGTAAAATGAAGTACATGAAGTGTAGGGCGCCATAGGGACATCGACTGGGAGATAAACGCCTAGAAGTCGTCAAAGCCGCTGACGTAGTCCTCCACGTTGCCGGGCACTGAGCAGCAGTCGAAGATATCCAAGAGAACAGAAGAGTAGAGAGGCAAGTGTGAGTACAAACTTGTACTCAACAAGTATAACACAAACTATGAGGCTCTAGGTTGGCTGACTCAACTGCATTAGCTTTTAGTCTTGGCAAAGTTTTATTAAAGCTAATTACTACAAGTGGATGAATTACCATAAACCCAAATTGCATAAGAATTAATCAATATTAATTAAGAACTACTGAGAACCATTCAACCAAAACCAATCGGGGAATCTCCCTAATCAAAGGTTGATAACCCCACTAATCAGACGGAGGATTTGGGCCGCTCATGACTGTGAGCACAGCTGATATATCAGTTTTACACTCTCGAGAGGTTGCACAACTTTACCCACAAGTCGTGAGCTACGCTAGTGGTTCATCACACTTCCTTAGTTGAGATGGCTAGCAAGCACACTACGAGACTGTTACAAAGGATCACGTTGGTAAGGTGTAACCGCTAAGGATTCTGGATCAGCGACGATGGGGCCCACCTCCGGGGGTACAAGCACACAGCACAGACCAAGCCGGAGGAGCAGGGACCATTGAAGCCTACCACCCCTCTTGCCCACGCAGGTAAGTTACTCCCGAACCAACACGACCTAATTAGTAAGTCAAGACCGTCCCATTCCAGTCTTGTGGTTGCGCGGTTGTCCCAGGTTGTCGCTCTATGAACCGGTCCTTATGGAGAGCGGCCAACCAAGCACTAAGCACCGTGCTGGCCCCCTAAACCATGTTTCTAACAAAAATATATTTTAAGGACGCGCAAACCACTCAAGCACACAGCACAGGGGTCGGCTCCAGAATTAATTGCATAAGATCATTAACAAATTAATTAAAAAGGACCAAGATATGTTATAGCGCAGCAACCTAGCACAACTAACCAAAATGCAACCCAAAGGATATATATATATATAGGATATAAAATGGCTAGGAAATCCTTATAGGCATACAGAATTTAAAATGCAGTATGAAATTATATTAAAAAATTGATAGGAGGTTCATGTTATACTGGCCTTCCTCGTACTCTCCCGGCTGCTGCTCGAACTACTCAGAAGATGGTGGCTCCTGGTACTGGTCCAAAGGCTCCGCGTCTACTCACGATCGCAACGCCAAAAATATGTCCAGCACATACACATACATGCAAACAAGAACAAAATATAAGAAACAGTACAACATTACACAGAAACAGCACTAAAAACTATGCTAGAACTATTCTACGCGTTACAACGATCGCGTGGATATAAAGAACACCTAAAACGGAGTTAGAACGCGAAAACTACGCTTGAAACAAGATCCAGGGACCTATCTGCGAGAAAAACTGAGCCACAAGGGGTTCTGGGCAAAAACCAGGGACCTAAACATAAATAAAGGGTAGACACAGGGGCTAGCACGTGAAAACACGAGGCATGGACTGCGGGTTCAATTTCCAAAGAGTCTAGGGGTCTAAACGGATAAAACAGGACCTAACCGTAATTATTTTTGAACTACGGGTGGACTGCGGGTTGATTCTAGGAAAAGCTAGGGACTCTTTAGCAAAACTAACAGGCTGAACCGGTATCTTCTGTTCTGGGCCCTTGGATCTAATCTCTACGGTCCAGATTAGATCTGTTTCGCGAAGGGGTATCTACGCGTATCGGCCGTAGGATCTCGATCCGACGCTCCAGACTCTCCCTTAGTTCGGATCTAATACCCCCCGCTGGATCTGAGATGGACGGCCCAGATTTAAACCGAGGGTGAACTGGTATCCTCTGATCCGGACTCTTGGATCTTGATCTGGCGGCCCTGATCTAACGCGTCACGTTCTAATCTCGACCGTTCGGCCTGGAATCCCACAGCTCGGAGCCTACGGGCGTACGGGGCGGCGGGAGGGTCACCGGAGCTCGTCTCCGCGGCGGCGCCTCACCGGCGCTTCGTCGGAGCAGGCGATCTGGGCCGTCAGCGGGTCTTTTGGCCTGCGGTTTGGCCGTCGAGTATGAGCGCGGAATGGGTAATCCACTAGTGGGCTCAGGAAGGGGCGGCATCGGCTGGAGGGGATGGTTCGCGGGGAGAGGTGGCTCGGGTTTGCCGGCGTACCGCGTGAGCGCGGTTCCGGCCCCTGGGGTGACCCACTGGCCACGATATCGGGTGCAAAAGGGGGTGTAGGTCGGGATGGTGCTCACCTAGGCCCAAATCGAACAGAGACGGCCTGCTGGGGTGCGACGGCGGTGAGGGCGGTGCGGTGCTCGTGGACGGGTCGATGCGGCGATGCTCCAGGCACCCTGGCACCTCGGTGATGTCCCAGAAGTCGAGGTGACGCTGCTGTGTGGCTCCGGCAGGGCAGGGGTGGGGCAGAACGGCGTGGCCTCGTCGGCGCAGAGGCTCTGCGCGGTGGAGCGGTGCGGGAGCGGCGAGCTAGGGTTTGGGTGGCGGCGGGGTAAGGCAGAGGGTGTGGGGAGGGTCTGCGGGGCCAATTAAAGGCGGGGGTCGGGGCCTCGGCGTGCGAGCCCAGGGGGAGAAGCTCGCCGGGGATCTCGGGGAGGAGTTGAGCGCCGGAGAAGAAAGGGGAAGGGGAGAGGAAGGCGCTGACAGGAGGGGCCGGTCTGGCAGAGGGAGAAGGGAGTAAAGGGCGCTCGGGCAGGGAGCAGAGGGGAATGGGCTGGGCGGCCGTGCGCGGCCCACGCGGGGAGGGGGAAAAGAAGAGAAAGGGAATGGGCTGCCGGGCTGCGGAGGGAAAGAGAGAGGGAGAAAAGGGGTGGGCCGGCGTGGCCCATGCAGGAGAGAGGAGGGGAAAGGGGGCCCAAGAGAGAGAGAGAGAGAGGGAGTTGGGCTGCTGGGATCTCTTTCCTTTCCTTCTTATTTTCTTTTTCTTCTCCACATTCAAACTATTCAAACAATTCCATTTGAATTCAAATGAATTTAAATTCAAACTCTATACCCTCCACACAAATAAAACCAATGCTCCAGCATCAATGCACAAACAAGTTGATCCTATAATAAACTTTAATTACTTGCGTTATAAAATTACTTTAATTGCAAGATAAATTAGAGAAAACCCTGAAAATTTTATTTAAGCCCAAATAAATTCCTTAAAATTTGGAAAAATTACATTAGGGTGTTACACTCAATTTCATTGTGCAGAAGGCGAAGAGTTTTTCTCAGAATTTCGGAGTAACACCAATGCCATGATTCTTGGATCCTTTTTCCGAACCTAAGGGTTTTGGATTCAACGCTCGCGGGCTGCAGGATACGTGTCATCGACTATTTATTTTTTGAATATACTCGAAGGATAAGAAAAGAAGATTCAAGACTAATTTGACCCTCAGCTTAATTCTTCGATTCAACCTAAGGTTCGGAGTCTACTCCATATGGAGTGCGATTTTCCATCGCACCCCATACAAAAGAAGACTTGAAGCTATTCGGGGCATGAGCACCTCATAGCCTCGATGCAACCAAGGAAGTACTCGAAGAAAACCTTCAAGACGGAGTTTCAAAAAAAGCCGAAGGCTACTTCAGAAGTACTCGAAATGCCTGCAGTACTCGGCTATGAAGAGCTCGGAGGCTTGTTAGGGATAGATCCCCTGGGTACCGCAAGGAAGCTACCCGTGAGGAAAAACAAGTCTGATTCCTACTAGGATTCCACCGTAATCCTATTAGGACTCATACCTTGAATCCTACTAGGACTCCTACCTTGTAATCCTACTAGGAACCCCGTCACCTGGGATATATAAAGGAGGGCAAGGATACCTAGATTGGCAGAGAACCAACATAGAACCAACAGAGAGCAGCCAATAGGCAACTCAACATCCAAACGCAGGGCGCAATATACAACACCCCAAAACAGGACGTAGGGTATTACGCTACTCTAGCGGCCCGAACCTTTCTAAATTTGTGTCTTGTGTCCTTGCGTTCACCTTCAAGTTTCAGATCCGATGATCCCTCACCAAATAATCACCTAACTTAGTGTATCCCTAGGTAGGCCGACAGTAAAAACATCGACAGATATGCCCTTTACACCATTTATTAGCATCAAGAGGCATGACTAGTCTTTCATGTTAGGTTGTGCCTTCATAAGGGATGAAAAAATACCTAGCTACATCTGGTTGGTTGAGACATTCCTGGAGGCAATGAAAGGTAAAGCGCCCATGAGCATTATAACTGATCAGGACGCTGTTGCTATGTGGGCTATGATTGTGCAAGTTTTTCCAAACACAAATCACAAAAATTGCCAGTGGCACATAATGGACAAGTTTTGTAGAATGATAGGGCCTGTCCTAGACGATGATGAAGAACTAGAAGATGATTTCAAAGAATGCATGAACTACACTGTGACTCCGGATGAGTTTGAAGCAAAATGGTCAGCAATGATAACCAAATATAATTTGCAAGGGAATGTACATTTTCATCACCTCTATGGTATGCGGAGCAGTTTTGTGCCTGCGTGCTACATGCATTGTTTTTACCCCTTTTGCAATCAACTCAGCAGAGTGAGGGGTTTAATGCTGTTCTGAAAAAGTACATGAACCCCAACATGTCTGTTCTGCACTTTGTTAGGTAATATCAAAAGATTTAGGATAAGTGCCTTGTTGCTCAGGATGGGCAGGACTTTAGGACAGATGACAGAGAGAGGAGGTGGTCGAGATATCCTATCGAGAGGCATGCAAGTACTGTGTACACTAAGAATCTTTTCTATAGATTCTCGAAAGAGTTTGAAAAGACTGCAGAATATGATGTGAAACCTGAAGGTCAATTCCAATATTGGCTACTGCCGAACAATATTTTTGTCTATGGTTATAGCAAAAGAAACTACCTTGTGACAGCACTTGAGGATGAGGAAAACTACTACTATGAGTGCAGCAAATTTAATAGAGACAGGATGCCTTATTGCCATATAATGAAAGTGATGACAAGATTGGGTGTGAAGGCTATTCCTCAGCGGTACATATTGAAAAGGTGGACACAAGAAGCAGTCCCTGACAATGAAGGTGCTGCCACTAATGCCCATGTGCAAGCTGATTTCATAGCACGTGGTATGCCGTTGAACAACAAAAAAAGCTATGTGGTTTACCAATCTCTCTACTGCATTTGCAATTTTGGCAGTGGAGGGCTGCGCTTCAAAAGAGACGTATACTATTATGGACAATCAGATATTATGGACAATCAGATAAGGTTGATGCGCTCTGAAGTTGATGAAATGAAGAAAAAGAAAAGAAGCAGCGCACAGAGAGGGCACAAATTTCCAGCATGTGTCCCTGATGATGGGCCAAATGTGCCTATTGCTGCAGCAGGGGATATGTGTGGTCTATCTGAACCTTTAGGACTTAATGATCGACCTGCTAATCCAAATGTGCCTAAAAATGCATGTGTTTTGGCTCCTATCCTAACTATTCCAAGAGCGCAAGAAGGAAAAAAAAAGACTTAAGAGAGGGATGAATGCAGAGGCAAAGAGGAAGAACAAGTGCGAGATCTGCATATTGACTGGTCATAATGCTGCAAGGTGCCCCGATAAAATAGGTATAGAGGATGGTTAGTCAGGGTCTATGACTGTCAACTCAAGAAAACTGCGAGAGAGAGAATAGGCTATGGGAGTGCAAAGGTGGACTTTCAGAGCCTAGGGTCTAGGGGGTGTAGGGGTGACTTTCAGAGCCTAGGGTTTAGGGGGTGTAGGGGTGCCACAGATAGCTATGATATTGCAAGTTGAATTGCCTATTGCAGAGATCAGAAATGCTTGTGGGATGCTTATATCATACCTATTGAGCAAATACTAAAAATGCTAACTATAATATGAAAAAAGTATGTGGCATACCTATATCTTCAAATTTAGAATGGTTTCCCATGCTGCGTCATTTTCTTCATATTTTAGCCACTCGTATGTCAATATTTTACGTATGTTTGACATATAATTCTCATTGAAGTGGCTCACTGAGCGTCCATCCCAATATTGAGCATGCATGATCATGTAAAACCCGCAATCTTTGTTGCGTGAGCGAGGATGAGGGGAAAAAAGAAAAAAAATGCATGTAAGATTGTGGCAAACATCTATTGTAAATATGGGGGGGGGGGGGGGGGGAGAGAAGGTGGAGACACCAATAAAAAGTGGCATTATAGTTTGCTTTGAGACTACAATACCAACGAGTTCATAATTATCTATTGGATGCTTTGAATCGGAGTAGTGGTGCTTCCACAAGCTTTTTATTGCAGCTAGAAAACCATTGCAACAAGCAGCTAGCTTTTCATCTTCAGTGACCTCATAGAGTCCAGCAGCTCAAAACTTTTATTGCGCAAGTTTAGCACAATCAAAAAGTAGTGCCCTGAGTGTTCATCAGCTTCCACCAGCTTCTATAGGACTGGGAAGAATTTCTATGTTTTTTGTTGAACATCATGTCAGGCGGCCATAAAAAATAGAAAAAAGAAAAAAATTAGGGGTGCTGCGCAAAAAGGATTCTGGTGCATACCATCTGCCGGTGGTCTAGGTGGTTTACATCTTTTCTGAAGGCTCGCTGGACCGCTACCCTTCCTGTTTGATGATTTAGTAGAAGTGTCTGCAGGTATGTGGGGGTAAAAATATGTCAGGATAGATGTGAAAATATGCACACATAAAAAGGAGATAAAAAACTGTTAGAAAAAAGTTCTGCATATTATCAAAAATAAAAACTTACTGAAACATGCAGTGGCATTACGCATCTGGTGGCCCCCCTTGTCTTCTTGCCATTGATCATATAAATGGCAATCTCTACAATGGCACTCTTCAACTTCCCTCCTGGTTTTACCGAGTCCACCAGATCTCCCAATGTGGCATGATTGAACAGGTAATTGATTATGATGACACTGCAGAAAAAAAGATGGATTTTATTTGTGAGATTAAAAAAACCAATATGAGTGAAAATGAAAAGGCAATGAGGTTAGATACACATACTCCCTATTGTTAGACCTGGTGCACCTTTCTGGACACGAGCAAACAACATCATACACCTTAGGCACAGCCTTGCTGCACTTAAAGGATATTTTTCGAGCGATTTCAACATATGGGGACTGCAAAGTTACGAGTGTTCTAAGCACCCGTCTTGGCGCTGGTGTGTCATCAGGTGTGATAGAGGAGTCTCCCACTGTTTGCATTGCTAGTTCCTTTGTCAACACTTGATAAATAGCTGATGTTGATTGTCCAATCATATTTTGCTTGCTACTAGATACTACGTTCAGGTTGTCTGCTGGGGTTGCTGCGCACTTTGGTGTAGCTGGAACAACCCTGTTGCGCTTGGCCTGGACTTGTTTAAGCATTTCAATAGCTTCATCTTCAAACATTTGAAGCTCCTCATCCGGTAGACTGTCCAATGTCCATGAAGACGCATCATCTGGTGGGGAGAAAAACTGTACAGTTAACCTTGACTGATGAAAGCAATTTTGATGGTGAAAATGCCAATTGGAATTAATTATTTTGCCTAATAAGATAAATATAACTGCCTGACATAAAAAAGAATAAAAAAATAGTTTTAAAAAAGAGAGGATGGGGGGGGAGGCTGTTAGGGGGATGTACCAGGCTCGATGCTATATTTCTTGGGCATAGCAGTGGGGGTGGCATCAACTTGGATTTGGTGTGATCCGCTTGTTCCTTCCCCCGGTGGCGTCGGCTCTTCAATTGCCTTCATAATATCAAAATCTGGTGGAGGGAAGTCCCAAGAACTCCTATTGCCATCACTTGCTAGAGTTACTACTCTTTCCTCTCTAGAATTGACTGCCGTGGTTGATTTTTGTGGCAGCATGAGCCTTACCCATCTGATGTCCGCACTCCCTCATTTCTTCACTCCTTGGTCCCCTTGTGCTACTGGTACAGTTGATGCTGAGGGTGCAGAGATGCTGTTCGGTACTGTTGGTGCGGGTACATCGCCTCTTGGCTCAGTATTTTTCTGATCTTGAACTGTATCATCACCTCTAGTTCTTCCACTGCTGCCTGTTCCATGACCGCTGACTGGTTGCTTTAGAGCTGATTGCATTCTCTTTAACCGCGTGCTTAATGGCACATTTTCTTCCATTGCTGGTATATCCTCAGGGGCGACTGCGCGGTTGGCTTCATCTTCAGAATCCAATCCCAAGCTACCTTCATCGTTGCTGCAAAAATCTTCTTCTTCCTCAGCTTCACAATCTGAATCTTCCTGTCTCTCCATCTTCTTCTTCTTCATAGTGTTTCACTGTCCTCCCCCTCTTTGATCTTCTCACACTTGATTCAGCTGGATCCCCATCTTCTGCAAATTTTAATTCTTCAATAAATGTACCTAACACCTCTGTGACGCCACCTAGAACTTTTCTTACAGCTTCACATATTTTCCTCTTCTTCTAAAAAAATAAACCAAAAGGGACAACTTGACCATGAGAACAAATAAATGCCATTTGAAATGTACTATTTTGCTGGTTCATATTTAAAAAAATGCTTTGCTGGAATACTAAAATGCTGGGTTGTGAGTGCGAAAAAAGAGAGATGTGTACATACCTCTGGTGCCAAATCTCTCGAAACTTTTGATGATGCAAAGCTATATATGTCATCCATTTGGAAAGGAGAGTCCTGCACCACTGAATGTGCGATGGTTTGAGCTGAAAAAAGAGTGGCTAATGGTTTGAGTAATGCTTAAAAGGGTCAGAACATAGATGTTCTAGCTTTCCAAAAAAATACCTTGAGTTTGCCAAATGAACCATCACCATTCATCTCCAGCTTGATGACCTCGTCCAACAGCTTCCTTGTCCACGCAGCAATCCTTGGCATGGTGGCAGGGATTTGTACATTTTGAATGGTTAGAGAATCTGCATAGATAATCTAAAAAAATGCACAATATTAAATCTCCTGAACAGAAAAAAGAAGTGGATGAATATGGAAAAAAAAACAAATTGTATTGAGTGAGACTTACGACAAGCAGTAGGATACAACCCTTGACAGAATTTTTCGTGTTGATCTTTTTAGCAGCAACCTTCAGCTGGTTGACCACAAACTGACACCAATTCAACTTCTTCACTCTTGAGACGTCCACTAGTGAGGGGTAGCATCTAGGGCTTATCCGAAAGCTGGTGGGAGGGCACAGAAAAGTCAACACTGCGATCATCAGCTGGGACTTTAGGAAATCTTCGTTTTTGTCCTTGTTATTCTTGATCCTTTTAATTATTTCATCAATCTTTGGTGCTGAACCTTGCAGAATGTCATACTTGTGTATAAAATTGATGGCGTCCACGTCAAGCTCATATTTGACTTCGGCACCCTTGCTTGGCAAATGCAGTATATCAGCAATGGACTGTGTTGTGACTGAAATCCTTCCCCTTCCAGGGAGAACAAGCTCTGAAGTGTCTGCATTGAAGCACTCAACCATTAGCAAGTTTGCAAACTCTGCTGGGATGGTGGAGCACTCAATCTTGAGTAGCCCGTCAAAATGCACATCTCGAATCATCTTCCTCTGATCTTCAGACATGACCCTATATAGCTTGACAAGCCTAGTAGGGGAGGCCCTGTTCCTTAGAACCTGCATATTATAGAAATGAACAGAAAAAATAAGAACCTTAGAGTTTTTCCTTGTCTAGCCAGATGCGCTGAAATGCCTATGCTAAGTATATTAATGTCCACTTATTAAATAAAATTTGCCTAATCTGATGCATGAGTTTGCCTAGCCGAGAGAGGTATTATTGCCTAAAATGAAAATGCATGACTATATTAGTAAAATTTTATATGGCAATACCTACTTATTAAATAAAAGTTGCCTAGTCTGATGCATGAATTTGCCAAGTCCAGAGAGGTACTATTGCCTAAAAATAAAAATGCATGACCATATTACCAAAAAATGATAGATGCTAGTAGATATTGTGAGATACAGCATTGGATGATGTCGCCCGTCCTTGTTTCTCCTTCTGTACTCTTGGCATTGTAATTTATATGTGTTTTTTAAGAAAAACTACACATTACGAAAGATAAAAAAAGGTTAGTGATGATGGGGATGAGGGGCTAAAAATCGCAGTCATCCATGGAGCCACCACATCGGGGATTACATGGTTTTCCGCGCTCTTGCAGAAAACCACAACCACTCTGGTGGATTTTTATGGTTCGAAACAGAGACTTCTACGACCATCATCCCCTCAGCTATGTAGGTAAAAAAGAAGTCAGTGCAAAACCTGAGCTATGGTTTATTTAGACAAACAACACCTAAAAAGTCAGTGCATAAAACTGTGTAAAAAACAATGATATCCCATACATGCCCACCGATCTCCAACAAAAACCGCTAAACTATATTTCAGGGGGTCAAAACAAATCAGTACATACCAAAACCTAAACTATAATTTATTCAGACAAAAAAACTCCTAATCATCAATCCGGAATCTGTAAATCCCCCTCCTGATATCCCCTACCTCAATACCAATCCCCAACAAAACCACTACCACAATGTAGTCCCAAGACATAGATTTAATGCAAATAAATACCTAAACACCTAAGCATCCACTAAAAATAACAACTACGAAAAAAATGTTACAGTGCTGGAGGGGGTGGGGGATTTTCATTTTAAATCATCTGAGCGCACTTTTTCTACTAGTAGAAATCCTTCCACTGTAAATACAACCTTCATGCACTGAAAAATCTAGGGGAAAATCTACATAAGCGTATATGAGAGAGAATCTGAGCAACGCGGCACAAAAAAGGGGGGATCCCTCACCTTTCCACCACCAGAAACACCTATCTGAGACGAGTTGTGAAGAGATTCAGGGGGATGCGTGGGGAGGGGAGGGGGATTAGCTCACCTATCTGATCTGTGCTTCCCGCACTCCTTCCTAGCTCCGGATTCTAGCTGCTTGGGGGCGATGACCTCCACCAAAAAGCAAGAGCAAAAACAGTGAAAAACCTAGATTAACGCCATGGGAATCAAAATGATACGAGCGCACTAGAGGAAAAGCTCACCCGAGTACGATCTCCGCTTCAACTCCGTGCTGATTCCCTGCTTAGTGTCCAGATGTGCAAGCCGATGGGGGTGATGCGGCCGAAAATCGTCGGTGGGTGCGAGAGCGGATAGAGGAGAGAGAGAAACCCTAGAGAGAAGATGACCAGAGGAAATGAACAGGCGCGCGACCCAGTGTTATGAATAAATTTCCCCTCTAGTTTCTAGAACATGGGACCGGCATGTCAGTGGGGCCGCGAGCGGCACGCGTGGGCGGTGCGTGGGACCGGTCCGTCAGGGGGAGGCTGAGCGCGCGCGCCTGAGGCTTGTTGGATGGATGACGGGCAGTGGATCCAATCGGCGGTTTCGTCGGACAAAAGTACAGCTCGCTGTTACAGAGTCATTACCATATATGCGTATTTAGTGGAACTAACATGTGACCCTATGACCGTATATATCTTTGCTTGCAATTCTCTGAGTTCTAATCTGTTTAAACAATAGGGACTCCACAATTTCTTCAAATGTCCAACGTTCATCACTTATTTCACTTATGGTATACTTTGGACATTTTTCATCATTAGTGGCTCACGAATTCTGATAGAGGTACAAGTAAAATGGCAAAGTAAATTAGTCTCTGCATTCATGAATATATTATTGATATATAGTATCTCTAAGAACATACTTGAAGGAACAGAAACAACTATTTTTCACAGAAAATAACTTTTTCAACGTCATCGTCTCTGCATTTACGGTTGCACATTAATAAACCTAGCCCCCGTATGTATTAGCACTGGTTGATGATGTTTCTCTTCTCTATTAATATTATCAATCATATTTCTCAAAAAAAATATTTTTAATCATCATGGGATCTGCAATAGTGTGAACAACGTACATTTTGCGTATTGAAACACAGGCGTAAAAGAAAAGTTCATCTTGGAGGAAAAATACCACTTTATTCATTGTTGATCATCAGGAAACTCTAATAATGTATACAAAAATTTAGCACACCCTAACGATATGATGATCGATCTCAAATGAAATTGGAAACACTTTTCTAGTGAAAAATAATCGAGATAGTTGTTCTGATGAAATGCAAAATGAGATTGCTACGAGAACTAGTAGATCCATTCAGAGGTGGAAGCACCCCAAGAAGAGCTTCACGAGCGCCTCCCTGAACGACAAGGCGACCCTAACGTGATGGCTCTTGCACGCGTCGTCCTTGCAGTCGCAGACCACCCCCAGCCTCTCCAGGTCGTGCGCCTGCGCGGCCTGCTCCTTCACATCGACGGGGTTGTTGAGGACGGCGATGTCACACCGGACGGCGAGGCAGTCGTCCCTGAGGTAGTCCGACCTCTCCAGCTCGTCCCGCCTAATGAACTGGCAGCAGCCCAGGGCCTTGCGGGCCTTCTTGTTGAAGGTGGTCGTGCAGGTCTTGGTGTACGCCCGGCTCGCCAGCTTGTCGGGGTGACACACCAGGGAGAACCGGAACTCGACCAGGACGTCGTCGTTCCCGGCGGCGGCGGCGGCGTCTTCGTCGTTGTCGTCGAGCTTGAGGACGAGGGAGACGAAGCCGGCATTCTCCGCGCGGTTCCCGTCGGGGAAGAACTGGATCCTCCAGGTGCGGCCCGCCGCCTCGAAGCCGCACGAGTCGATGCTCCGGCCGTTGCCGTACATGGTCTTGATCCGCTTGAAGCCCTCGATCTTGAACATGTGGCACTTGGTGGCGACCGCCGTGGCGGCGGCCGCGGACACGGTGACCTCCGCCGCCGTCGTCGACATGGCTCTATAACTAGATGATGACCGGACGATCGATCGGATAGGAAGATTGGAACGGGACTGATGAACTCATCAGCGGCGGATGAAACTGCGTCTCATCTTGGGGTTTTTATAGAGAGATGCACATTTGACGGCGAGGCTGCTGCATGCGATCGTAACGGATACCGATATTGCCGCTGTAACATCTGGAATCCGGGGAAGAAAATTCTGCCGCACCGAGGAGGCTGCCGTGCGACACCGCCTGGATGGGCTCCACGCGTCCCAAAATCATTGCGCCGCTGCAACTCGCCCGCACGAGGCTGTTGAGCCGCAAAGAGCCGCCCAGGTTGCAGACCGAGCCTGCATGCACGAAGATAGGCGAGCCATCAGCGATCAAGCCGGACCGCTCCTTCCGTCGTTCCGCAGGGCCCCGTCCAGAGCGGTCAAATTGCAATGCTTTTCCAGAACCGGGTTCAGTTACATTGCAAATTGGCAAATTGCAACGTTGCAAGGAGTTTTCTAATGCTATTTGGAGTATGCAGAATGTGAAAATGAATGGCAATGGCAATCTGCTTGAAAATGTCAGGCTGTAAACTGAATGGCAATGGCAATACTCTTGAAATGATTCTGTAAACTGAAGAAAGTCTGCTTGAAAAATGGCCATGCAAACTGAGTATGCAATTTGTTCTGACAGTGCCCAAACAACGGAATTCTAAAAGCAACTCAAATTGGACTCCACCCTCACGGGATCACTGAAAGCAGCGCGGGCCCTGGGCCAGGGCAAGCGGGGCAGGCGCCCCGGGCCCCCGGGAGCAAGGGCCTCTATCTCATCCATGCATGGTACTTGGTTGAAGACTGCAGGAAGAATGTATCTGCGATCTATTTTAGTTAACATCTTGGTTATCTGCATGGCCGATATATTCGGTTCGGTGGCTCGGTAGTATCCAGGGCTCGTTGCTTGGTCTTTTTCTTTTTAAACGGTGGATGGTTTGATTAGATCCATTTATTTTTCTATGCTTTGGGACTCGATGTCAAAATTGTTAAAGTGATCCATGCTGATCTGTAAAGTAATATTTGCCACCAACATAATTTACAAATTCTCCTAACAATGTGGATCCTTCTAGTGAATAACCACCTGCATGCGGATATATTCGGTTCGGTGGTTCGGTACTATCCAGACCTCCAATTCTGAGCGCCGAGCTCGTTGATTGGTCTTTTTCTTTTTAAGCGGTGAATGATTTGATTAGATTCATCTATTTTTCTATGCCATGATATTATCCTATTTTTTATTCTTTTGCTTTGGGACTCAATATCAAAATTGTTAAAGTGATCCATGCTGATATGCAGAGTAATATTTGTCACCAACGTAATTTACAAATTCTACTAATAACAATGTGAATCCTTCGAGTGAATAACCACCTGCATATGAATAAAACTTGTATGAATCAAATAACAACCTGCATATGAATAAATATTGTGTGCATCAAAAGTGCCTAATAAATGGGTATACACTCATAATCTGGTGTCTTCTCCATATGGATGAATCCATAAATGGAATATTAATCTCAATGCAAGTTTCATCCTCATTAAATAGTATGCCACGTAGGCAAAATTGGTGACATGGTATGAAACTTATGTAGAGAGAGGATTTGGGGTTCATGAGATGAAACTTGGTATACATAGTTACCAAGACTATGAAACTGGAATGAAAACCCCATTGAGAGCAATTAGTTTCATCATCACAGCTTTTCTTGATCCCATGTAGCCATGTCTAATGTGCTAGTAATTAATTTATTAGTTACGATTGCTAGTGATCACGCAATTCATGTGGTACATTTGATCTCTACACCATACAACAATTAAATGCCATGTCTAACATATGAAGTGGTCAAGTGAAACTATGCATGGCCGGAGGTTGTTTCATTCAGCAACCTAAACCTCTGAAGATGATGTGGCACTCTATTAGCGGTTTAGCCTATCGGATCCCCACCTTATTTGGGCAAGTACATTGGCCTAGTCTAACAGACGGTTTCATGCATTGCCATATCATCTTCAGATGATGTAACAGACAATATATACAATAGGTTATCTTATAAGTTGTCTCATAGTAACTATATAATTCTATAATTTATGCATAGAAAAAGAAAATATTGTGAGTTGCATGGCAACAACAACTTTGTACAATGGTGAGAAAGTGGTCTCATAGTCCTAAATTTTAGCCTATGAGATGGTTGTCTCGCGAAACAACCACCGTGTTCTCTCTCCTCCCTCTCTCTCCACCACCTAATCAAAAATCTTACGTGGACTTGCATTAGACAACCTATGAGACCGCTGACGTGTAGCAATATACTTGCCCTTAGTTCTTTCCTGAATGCAGGGGCGGAGGGCCCAGTGTGGCGAGGTATGGCGTTCGCCATACCTCGGCCCGGCCCAGCCCAACAGAAAAATTTTACCCTATCCATTCCCCACCCGCCCGCCGCCTGCAGTGCCCTCCCGCACCCCCGCCCCCGCCCGCCGGCCGGCCGCAGGACCCCGCCCCCGCGCGCCGCCGGCCGCCCGCCCGCCGCCCGCGGCCCCGCGCCCCCGCCCCCGCCGCCCGCAGCCCCGCCCCCGCGAGCCTCCGGCCGCCGGCCGCCGCCCGCGGCCCCGCGCTCCCGCCCCCGCCGCCCGCAGCCCCGCCCCCGCCCGCGGCCCCGCGCCCCCGCCCCCGCCGCCCGCAGCCCCACCCCGCGCGCCGCCGGCCGCCGGCCGCCGCCCGGGGCCCCGCGCCCCCGCCCCCGCCGCCCGCAGCCCCGCCCCCGCGCGCCACCGGCCGGCCGCCGCCCGCCGCCCGCGTGCGTGCCCCCCGCCCCGGTTCAGATCAGCCTCTTCCTACTCCTTGTTCTTCGGTTCCTTCCTTCCCCGTGTTTGTTTTTTCACGGATTGTTTGGTTTGGGCAGAGATTTCCGGATCGTTGCCATCTCCTTGTTCGTGATTAGTCGTTTGCATCCCTCTCTAGTCTCTATATGTATGTCACTCTCTCTGTCTCTCTACAGCAATTTCTTTTTGTATAAGATGTATGAGTTACTACTTGGCACATAAAATCTATCCTAGGTTGTGGCTCTGTTCTTTTATTGATTGCAGACAGGATAATGATTTTGGGTGGAATTTGTCTGGTCTATAATTATACAATCTGATCATTATGAATTGTGGACCTTAGGTGATCATGTGTCGCCATTACAGTGTTTGTATCAATTTCTGGTAGCTAATTTCTATATTGCTAAATTGTATCAATGCCAAATTCTTGCCCTTCTTTTGGTACGTGGTTGATTCCTGACATATCATTTTAGTCTAGATGTTCTAGAGTTAATACCCAGTGTTTTTTCAGGCTAGCTTGAGAGAAAATTCTCCTGTAATAAGGGCAAAGGCTTTACGTGCGGTAGCCGGTAAGTATATGCGTAACTATGTTTTTTCATCTTTGTCATTGAGTATATCTGTATATGTGTAATCTATGAAACTATATGTTCTGCAATCTGCATCGTTCTCATTTGGGCACCATTCACCAGTATCTTAGCTGTTTGCTAAAGTAATTAGCATGTTGCCACTCGATGGTGATACTTCCAATCTAAGCTCTAGCCGAAAAGGGAAAAGAAAGGCACAAGAAAGAGGTGAGAGAAGTAGTATTTTTTTGGGTGTTGTATAGGATTGGGAAGTTAAGCTAATTTACTTTAATGTGAATTTGACTATTTATTTCAGATCTAAAGAGCTATTTTAGTCCATTCGTATCCAGTAGCACAAACCCAAGCACTCATGGAAGTGAAGTTGGTAATGCCATAATAGAGGAGGAAGAGGTGCTGGAAACTCATTTGGAGGACACCAATACCATAGGTCAACAGCCAGGTAGCAATGAAAATGATCGAGGCACAATAACTGAGTTCAGTCCGGATTATATCATTTCTGATCCGGGGCTTCGGATTCCAATTGAGCAATTTAGTCCTAATATTAGAGATGAAATTAGGAGGGCTTTCATGGAACGAGGTCCAACTCAACCTAGTAGTCATGTTTTTCGTAGAGGAGAAGATAAAAGGCGCTTTCGAAAAGAATGGTTTGAGAAATATAATTGGCTGGAATATAGCTTGGTGAATGATAAGGCTTATTGCTTTTGTTGTTATCTTTTTAGAAGAGTTGGTGTAGATGATGATAAATTTGGTTATGAGGCCTTTATAAAAGAAGGCTTTAGGCAATGGAAGAATGCCTACTTAGCACTCCCTAAACATGTTGGTGGCCCTAATAGTGCTCATAATAGATCAAGAGCGGCATTTGATGATTTTGATAATCAAAGGGCAAGTGTAAAGGAGAAAATTGTAGTTCATACCAAAGAGGCACAAAAGAAGTATGAAACCCGTGTAGATACATCTTTGGCTATTGTAAGTTATATTGCCTTGCAAGGTGAACCGTTCCGTGGACATGATGAATCAGAAACTTCATTGAACAAAGGCAACTTTCTAGAATTTCTTGATTGGTACAAACTAAGAAATGAGGAAGTGAGGCAGGCATTTGAATTTGCTTGTCCTAAAAATGCTAAAATGACTTCTGCAACAATTTAGAAAGAACTTGCCGAGTGTTGTGCTCAAGCGGTTACCAAAGTCATAAAAGAAGAGATGAGTGGTTGTTTATTCTCTATTCTTGTTGATGAATCTCGTGATATATCAGAGCAAATGGCCATAATAGTCAGGTAAACATCCACTTTTATATCTTGTATTCTTGTTGAATGTTGTTGAATCTTGTTATAATATTTCTAAAAATTGTGAGTTTCTTCATATAGGTATGTGAATAAAAAGGGGCAAGTAGTTGAAAGATTTTTGGGTATCAAGCATGTCAAGCTGTGACGCCCTAAAAACTTACCAAAATTAAATCACGCGTTAGAACGTTTCGATTAAAAACCACTCGTCGCCAGACCATAGCCCTAACCCCGACCGTATCGCCATCCCACCCCGCGTCGCTCGGAAGCCTGCCGCTCGCGCGCGGTCACCGCCGCGAATAGCGCCGGCGCAAGTCATTTCTCGCGCAGCGCACGAATCCCGCTCGCGCGTGGCCGATCGGTCGCGGCTGCGGCCGCGATTGGCGCCGACGCGTTTTCTTTTCCCCTCGCCGTTCCCCTCGCGCCGCGCGTTTCCCCGCGTGGCCGACCGGCCGCGGTCACCGCCGCGACCGGCGCCGGCCCTTCTCCCTCCCTCTTTTTCTTTTCTTTCTTTCCCTTTATTTCTTTTTCTTTTTTTTCCCTTTTCTCTCCTTTTCCTTTCTTTCTTTTCTCCCTCCCCTCCCTTTTTCTTCCTCCTCCCTTCCTTCCTGTTTTTCCCCTTTCCCCCCCCTGCTCCCGCGCGCGTGCCCGGCAGCACCAGCCGCGCCGGCCACCGGCCCCCCCCTTCCCCTCGCGCGCGCCTGTGCCCGGCCGCCCGTACCCGCGCGTGCACCACGTGCCGCGCCGCCCGCCGTGCCGCCCGTCGCTGGCGCACGCGCGCGGCCGCACGGCCGCCGTGGCGCACACGCCGCCGCCCGCGCCTCCCCTGTGCCGCCTCGCCGCCCGCGCCTCCCCTGTGCCGCCTCGCCGCCCGCGCCCCCCTCTGTACCGCACACCGCCGCCCGGCCCCCCCCCCCCACGTGCACGGCTGAGCCCCGTCGCAAGCCACGGGCGCCATTAATGGCCGCCCGTGGAGCCACCCGCCGGCCGCCGCCTCCCCCTACCGCCGGCCGCCTATAAATAGGCCCGGCCGCACCCCGGCACCCCCCACAACCTGCCCCGCCACCTGGCCCCTCGCCTCCACCGCCCTAGCGCCGCCACGCCGAGCTCCAGTACCCGCCGCCGCAGCCCGCCGTCGCCCCGCCTCCGCGCGCTACCCCGGCCCGAGGTGAGGCCGGGAACGAGTTCCCCGTGGTCCCCTCCCTCTCTTCCCCCTCTCACCCGAGCCGCCCGGGCCCTAGGTGGCCGGATTTGGCCGCCGGCGCTTCCCCCCCCACTCTCCTCTGTTTCCTGTGAGGGGAGGAAGAAGAAGGAGGCCCTTTTGCGAAAAACCCCCTGGCCTCCCCTGTTTGTTCCAAAGAAACCCCTTTATCCATTCTCTTTGGCAAAAATAGCCCTACCCTTTCCGTTAATTCAAATCAAACCCCTCGGAACATAAACCTAAACATAATCGACACCTTTTTGCATGCTTAGGGTATTTCTAGGATTTACAAATAGGTCCGCACTCTATCCGGATATTTACAAACAAGCCCTCGAACCCCGTTTGAGCCCTGAAACCACCTTTAGCGCGTCATTTTATGTGCGAAACGACCTCCGATTGACCCGAAACTTTACCACGCCCTTTCTAGTATAGTTTTAGCCATGCCATTAAGAAACCACCCAGAGATATTGCCCCTAACTCCGTAACTAAATTATTTCCGATTCAAGCCTATCGGTAAAAGCTTTTAGTTCTTTCGCTTGATTGTGTGTCTGTTTGTTTGCGTCGTAGGACACAGAGTGAACGACGAGGTTCCCGACCGCGACCAAGCAACTGAGGACCAGTACTGCGACCCCGAACCCGAAGGACAGTGCTCCGACCAGGACTTCCCGCAAGGGTTTGACGATGGCAAGTTCAATTCCGCCCTTTGATGCATGTTTCTGTCCTAGTTTTTATAAACACAACCCAGTGGCCTGTTTTATAAAATTGCATGGTTTTGCGTGCTGGAAACCTGGTAGGATAGCCACCCTTGTTTGAAATACCCTTAACTGACCGCCTGAATTATAAAGAAAATGCGTGTGTGTGGGAAGGGATAAAATGTGGTTTGAAAGGTGAGTCCGACGGGATGGATGGCATTTCTGTGTGATTTGCCGTCGGTGGGCTTGTACCTGTGTGGTTGAGCGTGGAAGGGAGAAGTCCGTCCTGTCACCCCTAAGGACCGAGTTGTTGTGACATCTCACCTAGCTTCCTGTCGTGCAAACCACTTGACCGTTGTATGGGCAACGGCTTGGCCTAACCCCACTAGTTAGTCTGATAGCCATCAGGAGAGCTGGGAGCAGCGGGTGATCAAGGAGACGGGATAAGCTCTGTGTGTCTTATGCCCCGGTTAAACCTCAGTGTTAGGTCGAATGACCCCTTGATAGATCCCGTGGTGGCTAGTCAGGTCTAGCTACGGTGGGTAAGGGCTTCGATGGGATCTGCACCGGCACTAAGGTGTTCGTGCTGTGGTACCCCGCCTGTGGGTAAAGTTGCACACCTCTGCAGAGTTAAAAATCTATTCGAATAGCCGTGCCCACGGTACTGGGCAGGTTACGGTGTGGTCACATAACTAGTGTTTCTCTCTGGGAAATGGTTGAACTGGTGTGAGTTGTTTGAAAAGTATCCGGCAATGGTGCTGTGTGCTACGACGGACGGGAAGTCCGGTAGCGGCTTGAAACTTGGAACCGTGAGGATCGACATCGTGTGTTCTTAGACACTTGAAAACTCGTTTTGAAAAATGCTTTTAAAAACGAACCCTTGCATATAATTGTGTTTCCGCAAAAGAACCGTAACTATATCCTTGGATTATCCTGTGCATTTAATTCTGTTATACCCCCCCCCCCGTGGGTGTGATTGGACTTGCTGAGTATGTTTGTACTCACCCCGTTCTTACTTTACAGTGGAGGATCCCGACTACATCCCCGAGAACGACGAGTAGGGTCCCGTCCTGCACCCAGTCTTGCCTGTGGGTGAGGTCACCGTTGGAGCTCCGCATGGCGCAAGACTCTGATGACCCCCTGTTCATAGTTAGTGTAGTAATATGGGTTTTTGTTGTAATCCTCGCGATAGTGGCGCTTCATTGCCCATTACCGCGAAGAGGTGTACGGCAATGAACCATCTGATGTAATAAAAGTGTTATCAGCCTCCTGGGACTGATAAAGTGACACTTTTAAGTCTTCCCTGATGGGGGGACGCTTCAGGTGGTATCAGAGCCGTAGGCTGGCCGTAGGATGTGACCCTAGGAGCGAAACCCTTTTTAAGCCCTAGGATTTGCGCTGGCTTAGCTCTTTTCTCACACAAACACTCACCACTGGTTTTTACCCTGTTCCAGATGGCTGACAATGGATGGGTCAACGGAGTCTGCTACGCAGAGCCTGGCCTTCCTAAGTTATTGTTGCTCAGCCTGGAACGCGTTGGGGTTATGGAAACGCCGGAGTACGCCTACCGAGAATACATCTCCGGTGGCACCCTTCGGTGCGACACGATGATTTTTGTGGAGAGAAGCACCCGCTATCCTGATGTGGACCCTTGGTTCATCTCCACCACTGGCTTTCGCTTCCCCGACACGTACCGAAAAGCCACTCGTAAAGCCCTGCGACGGCTGCGTGTGCTCTACAAGCACCACCTTCAGCGGACCCCTATGGGATTTTTCCCACCCGCTGAAAGAAGAGGGCGCACTTGGATTGCCCGAATGAGGGGACTTGGACGAGAAGAAGAAGACCTGGAAGACACGGTTTCCCACCTGTCCATCTACCTCACTGGCTTAGATGCACTCTGCAACGAGCAGGCGGCACAACTGAAGAAATTAATCCATGGAGTTGAAAAGTTAACCCAGGAGCTGGAGGAACAACGGACAAGAGCTGCAACCGCCGAGTACTCCTTAGCCGCCCTCCAAGCCCAGATGCAAGAATACGAGACCCGCAACGGAATAGGTGGATGGATAGAGGAAGAAGAAGAAGAACCCATGGAAACCCATTGGGATAAGGACCGAAAACGAGATGGATCGGTTCCTTCCAATAAAGAAGCGCTCTATCAGGACCGAGGAAGAATCCCCATGATAGGATTAGCACCCCTAGCAAAAACCCTACCCTAATGACCACGTATCCATGAAAACTGTACCACCCTTGTTGTAATAATAAATATCATCCACTCTCTTTTGTACCTGTACCAGATTGTTTACCCTGTTTCTGTTTCAGAAGGCTGAGGAAGGATGGACCCAGGGCGATTGCCAAGCTGCACCTGGATTCCCCAGCCTCTTGATCAACACCCTGGAGGACCTTGGCGTTACGGAGCGCCCAAGGTACTACAGCCGAGAGTACGAGCACCATGGTACCCTCCGCTGCAGGGTGATCCTGGTCATTGCCAGGAGCAACCGCTACCCCGACATCCAGCCCTGGCGGGCGACCGCCACAGGGTTTAGACACCAAGACACCTACCCCTTGGCCGTCAGGAAAGCGCTCCGTTATTTGTGCCGGATCTTTGAAGAACACCTCGCCCCCACGCCAGCGAAGTTCTTTCCGCCGGCCATCAGAACCCCAGTCTGGGAAGCCCGCATGAGAAACTTGGAGCGACGACGCCACGAAGAAGGCCCCCTGTACCAAGTGGCTACTTACCTAGCCGCCCTGGACCAACTCTTTGATGAGCAAGCCAACCTTCTAAGGGAGCAGACCCATCGAGCCGAGCAAGCAGAGCTCGCGGTGAGGATACAGCAGATCCGAGCCGCCCACGCCGAGGCGAGAGCCGCAGCCGCGGTCAGTAGCGAAGCAGTCGCCCAAGAGAGCCTCAGGCAGGCCCGAGACCGGCGTATGCAAGATTGGACCCAAAGTGGAACACCAGTCCCGGCGATAGGGGAAGACCACGTTTTACTGGGGACACCCATCATAGGGTGGGGATCACTCTTTGGGAGCACACGAGCCCCACCCGAGAATCCTGGAAGTTCTGCCGCCACCGACGAAGGGGATGCGGCAATGCAACCCCTGACCGATGGGAACCCAGAAGACGGCGAGTGAGAACCTCTCACCCTGTCCGCCCCGGAAGGAGACACACCACGCAAGTAGAGTGACCGACGCCATCCCAGTGATGCCCTTCCCAGCCTTTCTGTTTAAGACGTACCCTTTTGCAAGACCCTGGCCGATTAGCACGAGGCTTAGTCGTACCCCTAAGTTGTACCCCCCCGTGCTTAATAAAATAGTTGATGCTTGTTGTTTGTGGTGATTGTATGTTGGTTTGTGGTGTGCTACTCGTTTATATGGATACCGGCAGAAGGTAGATCCTGCCTTATATATACGGATTAAATAACTTAAACACCACAAAATCGTAACCCTGATTTGCCCAATCACAGGTGACCCCCCGGAACGTTGCGAGGGCCTCCCGTGGCCGGAACCCCGTAGCTGCTAGTGTCGGAGCACAGCCCGTTGAACAAGATCTTCCCCAAGAAGAGCAAGAAGTAAGCCAGAACCGAGGGGGAAGTCAAGAAGGAGAACAACTACCGCCACCCCCACCCCTCGGAGACCTGGCGCAGATCATCCATAACCAAACTCTCATACTGGAAACCCTGGCGAATGCCCTCATTAACCGGCAGCCGCGAGGGCAGAATATGAACGACAAGCTGACGGCCTTTCTAAGGACCAAGCCACCAACCTTCGCCGGATCCTGCAACCCGTTGGATGCTGACGACTGGTTGCGAGTAATTCAGAGGAAGCTCGAACCATTCGAATGCCAGGACCGGGATAAAGTCCTTCTGGCAGCCCACTAGCTCACCGGAACGGCATTATCCTGGTGGGAAAATTATTGTGCCGCAGCCGAAGATGCCTCTACCATCACCTGGGGAGAATTCGTAAGGGAGTTCCGCCGCTACCACATCCCTTCAGCCACTATGAAGCGCAAGGCGGATGAATTCCGCGCACTACAACAAGGAACCATGTCAGTAGAAGAATACACCCACCGGTTCATAGAATTGGCTCGGTACGCGCCGGAAGAAGTGAATGACGACGATAAGAAGCAAGACATGTTCAAGAAGGGGTTAAGCCCAGAACTCCGGACCTTGCTTACTCCCCAGATCTATCCGGACTTCAACACCCTGATGAACAAGGCCATCCTCACAGAAAGGGCCAAGGCCGAAGAAAGAAAGGACAATAAACGCAAATTCTTAGAAAGTAAGGCTCGCCAGCAGGACCGCTTCCAAAAGTCGAGGAACTCCAACTACACTGCACCAAGATCCCAGGCCCCAATGCAGTATAGGACTCAGTCCCAAGTGACTGGATCACGAGCCTCTGAAGCACAGCCTAAGAGTCAGAATACCATGAGGGCCCCGCAGAGCAACACCAGTCTGACCGCCTCCGACAACAACAATGTTAGGGCCTGTTTCAACTGCCGGGAGACAGGGCACTTCATCGCCAACTGCCCTTACGCCAAGAACAAGCCGGCAACATCGGCCTTCTCCAACACAGTGAATGGGCCCAGACCAGCCCTGACCGGTGCCAACCGAGTGCCCGTCCGCAACAACGACGGCAGCCAGCAGGTGAAGCAGCAATCATTTGGACGAGCCCGCGTCAACCACATCGACGCGCAGGAGGCTCAAGAAGCCCAGGGCGTAGTGCTCGGTGAGTACTTAGTCAACTCAGCTCTGGCGACGGTATTATTTGATTCTGGAGCATCACACTCGTTTATATCCTCGAGCTATGTGGAGAAGCACAAAATACCTACAGTACTACTAAAAACACCCCTATTAACCCGGACGCCTGGAGGCGACATCAATTGTCAATTAGGTTGTCCCCGGGTAAGGATCAATTTAAGTGGGGTAGACTTTCTAGCAGATTTAGTAGTACTTAAGCCTGGGGGAATAGATGTGATCCTTGGGATGGATTGGTTAAGCCGACACAATGGTCTCATAGGCTGTACCGACAAAGTGGTACACTTAACAAACCACGAAGGAGTACAAGTGGTCTGCCGTACCCGGGATAGTAAGTTTGATCCAATGGTGTTTAGCGTGGAAGCCAAGCCCTTAGAAGGAGTCCCGGTAGTAAGTGAATACCCAGATGTATTCCCCGAAGAGCTTCCCGGTATGCCGCCAGATAGGGATATAGAATTCGTCATAGACCTTATCCCCGGAACATCCCCCATAGCCAAGAGACCCTATAGAATGGCGGCCTCTGAATTGACAGAATTAAAGAAGCAACTAGAAGAACTGCAGAGGATTGGCTTCGTCAGACCAAGCTCGTCGCCATGGGGAGCCCCAGTGCTGTTTGTCAAGAAGAAAGATGGGAGTATGAGGTTGTGCGTGGACTACCGAGCACTGAACGAGGTTACCATTAAGAACAAGTACCCCCTCCCCAGGATTGATGACCTTTTCGATCAGCTAAAAGGAGCCAAGTACTTTTCCAAGATCGATCTAAGGTCAGGATATTTTCAACTTAAGATTAAGGAAAGTGACATCCCTAAGACAGCTTTCGTCACCCGCTACGGGCAGTTTGAGTTCACCGTAATGTCCTTTGGACTAACCAATGCCCCTGCTTATTTTATGAACCTCATGAACAAAGTGTTTATGGACGAGCTGGATAAGTTTGTCGTAGTCTTTATCGATGACATACTTATCTACTCTAAGAGTATTCAGGAACATGAGCAACATCTGCGGGTAGTATTGGAAAAGCTAAGGGCACATAGGTTATATGCCAAGTTCAGCAAGTGCGAATTCTGGCTGGAGAGAGTAGCTTTTCTTGGTCACATTCTGACTGCGGAAGGCGTAGCAGTGGACCCAGAGAAGGTCGAAGCCGTTTCCAATTGGCAGCGACCAACTAACGTCAGTGAAATCAGGAGCTTCCTTGGGTTAGCCGGGTACTATCGGAGATTTATCGAGGGATTCTCTAAGATAGCTCGACCCATGACAGAACTCCTTAAAAAGGAGAAGAAGTTCGCTTGGACGGAATCTTGTGAGAGAAGCTTTCAGGGACTAAAGCAAAGGTTGACAACCGCCCCAGTGTTAACCCTACCGGACATTCATCGGGATTTTGTCATTTATTGTGATGCGTCCCGACAAGGATTAGGGTGTGTTCTGATGCAAGATGGGAAAGTCGTTGCACATGCTTCCCGCCAACTCAGGACTCATGAGCAGAATTACCCGACCCATGACTTGGAATTAGCGGCCGTAGTACATGCTCTCCAGATTTGGAGGCATTACTTGATTGGGAATAAGTGTGAGATTTACACTGACCATAAGAGTTTGAAATACATCTTCACCCAGTCAGATCTGAATTTAAGACAAAGGAGATGGTTAGAGTTAGTCAAGGACTATAATTTGGAAATCCACTATCACCCCGGGAAAGCGAATGTGGTAGCCGACGCCTTAAGCCGGAAATCCTATGGGCCCAAGGATAACAACCTGGCGCGAGGAAATGGCACGATTAAATGTGCACATTGTCCCTCAAGTTCCAGCCATGTGTTAAGCGTCCAATCAACCCTAGAGGATAGGATTAGAGAGGCTCAAAGCTCGGATCAGGAGTTAGTAAAGATCTGCAAGCAAACTGGGAGAAAACAAAGCGCCGGGCTTCAGAGTGGACGATAAGGGAACATTATGGTACGAGGGTAGAATTTGTGTACCCCAGAATGGAGATTTCCGGCAATTGATCATGGACGAAGCCCATAACTCGGCCTACTCTATCCACCCAGGATCCACCAAAATGTATATGGACATAAAGCAAAAATATTGGTGGAACGGAATGAAGGCGGATATTGCAAGATTCGTGGCTCATTGTGATACCTGCCAAAGGATCAAGGCCGAACATCAAAAGCCAGCAGGATTATTGCAACCCTTGCCCATCCCGGTCTGGAAATGGGACGAGATAGGAATGGACTTTGTAGTGGGACTACCCCGAACACAGAAAGGACACGATTCCATATGGGTAATTGTGGATCGACTCACTAAATCGGCACATTTCATACCCGTAAGGACCACTTATGGCGGAGAAAAGCTGGCAAAACTTTACGTGGAAAATATAGTAAAGTTACATGGAGTGCCCAGTAGAATCGTCTCGGATAGAGGGACCCAATTTACATCTAGGTTTTGGAAAAGCCTACATAAAGCCATGGGCACTAAGTTAGATTTTAGCTCCGCATACCACCCACAGACGGATGGTCAAACCGAGAGGGTGAATCAGATCATGGAAGATATGCTGAGGGCATGTGTCCTGACCTATGGAAACGATTGGGAGCAGAGTCTGCCCTATGCAGAATTCTCGTACAATAATAGTTACCAAGCCAGCCTGGGTATGTCGCCATTCGAAGCCCTCTATGGAAGAAAGTGCAAAACTCCCTTGATGTGGTCGGAAGTTGGAGAGCGTGCACTAGTAGGACCCGCGCTCATAAAAGAAGCAGAAGAAAAGGTAGCGGGAATCCGCGAGAAATTAAAAGCGGCTCAGTCCCGACAAAAGAGCTATGCGGACAAGAAGAGGCGGGAGATAAGCTTCAATCCGGGAGATTTTGTCTACCTCAAAATCTCACCCATTCGGGGGACACGAAGATTTCAGGTACAAGGAAAATTAGCCCCTCGATACATTGGGCCGTATCGGGTTCTAAAGAAGGTAGGAGCAGTGGCATACCGACTGGAGTTACCGGAAGAAATGTCAGATATACATCCAGTGTTTCACGTCTCGCAATTAAGGAGATGTTTGAGAGTACCCGAAGGAGAACACGTGTCGGTAGAAACAATAGACCTGCAACCGGATCTGCGATATCAAGAAGTGCCGGTCAGAATCTTGGACACCGTCACTAGGAGAACGAGAAACTCCGAAGTACGAATATGCAGAGTTCAATGGAGCAGACATGGGGTGGAGGAAGCGACTTGGGAACGCGAAGAGGCGCTAAAGAAGGAGTTTCCCCATCTATTTCGGGGCCAGCCGAATCTCGAGGACGAGATTCATTTAAGTGGGGTAGGTTTGTGACGCCCTAAAAACTTACCAAAATTAAATCACGCGTTAGAACGTTTCGATTAAAAACCACTCGTCGCCAGACCATAGCCCTAACCCCGACCGTATCGCCATCCCACCCCGCGTCGCTCGGAAGCCTGCCGCTCGCGCGCAGTCACCGCCGCGAATAGCGCCGGCGCAAGTCATTTCTCGCGCAGCGCACGAATCCCGCGCGCGCGTGGCCGATCGGTCGCGGCTGCGGCCGCGATTGGCGCCGACGCGTTTTCTTTTCCCCTCGCCGTTCCCCTCGCGCCGCGCGTTTCCCCGCGTGGCCGACCGGCCGCGGTCACCGCCGCGACCGGCGCCGGCCCTTCTCCCTCCCTCTTTTTCTTTTCTTTCTTTCCCTTTATTTCTTTTTCTTTTTTTTTCCCTTTTCTCTCCTTTTCCTTTCTTTCTTTTCTCCCTCCCCTCCCTTTTTCTTCCTCCTCCCTTCCTTCCTATTTTTCCCCTTTCCCCCCCTGCTCCCGCGCGCGTGCCCGGCAGCACCAGCCGCGCCGGCCACCGGCCCCCCCTTCCCCTCGCGCGCGCCTGTGCCCGGCCGCCCGTACCCGCGCGTGCACCACGTGCCGCGCCGCCCGCCGTGCCGCCCGTCGCTGGCGCACGCGCGCGGCCGCACGGCCGCCGTGGCGCACACGCCGCCGCCCGCGCCTCCCCTGTGCCGCCTCGCCGCCCGCGCCTCCCCTGTGCCGCCTCGCCGCCCGCGCCCCCCTCTGTACCGCACACCGCCGCCCGGCCCCCCCCACGTGCACGGCTGAGCCCCGTCGCAAGCCACGGGCGCCATTAATGGCCGCCCGTGGAGCCACCCGCCGGCCGCCGCCTCCCCCTACCGCCGGCCGCCTATAAATAGGCCCGGCCGCACCCCGGCACCCCCCACAACCTGCCCCGCCACCTGGCCCCTCGCCTCCACCGCCCTAGCGCCGCCACGCCGAGCTCCAGTACCCGCCGCCGCAGCCCGCCGTCGCCCCGCCTCCGCGCGCTACCCCGGCCCGAGGTGAGGCCGGGAACGAGTTCCCCGTGGTCCCCTCCCTCTCTTCCCCCTCTCACCCGAGCCGCCCGGGCCCTAGGTGGCCGGATTTGGCCGCCGGCGCTTCCCCCCCCACTCTCCTCTGTTTCCTGTGAGGGGAGGAAGAAGAAGGAGGCCCTTTTGCGAAAAACCCCCTGGCCTCCCCTGTTTGTTCCAAAGAAACCCCTTTATCCATTCTCTTTGGCAAAAATAGCCCTACCCTTTCCGTTAATTCAAATCAAACCCCTCGGAACATAAACCTAAACATAATCGACACCTTTTTGCATGCTTAGGGTATTTCTAGGATTTACAAATAGGTCCGCACTCTTTCCGGATATTTACGAACAAGCCCTCGAACCCCGTTTGAGCCCTGAAACCACCTTTAGCGCGTCATTTTATGTGCGAAACGACCTCCGATTGACCCGAAACTTTACCACGCCCTTTCTAGTATAGTTTTAGCCATGCCATTAAGAAACCACCCAGAGATATTGCCCCTAACTCCGTAACTAAATTATTTCCGATTCAAGCCTATCGGTAAAAGCTTTTAGTTCTTTCGCTTGATTGTGTGTCTGTTTGTTTGCGTCGTAGGACACAGAGTGAACGACGAGGTTCCCGACCGTGACCAAGCAACTGAGGACCAGTACTGCGACCCCGAACCCGAAGGACAGTGCTCCGACCAGGACTTCCCGCAAGGGTTTGACGATGGCAAGTTCAATTCCGCCCTTTGATGCATGTTTCTGTCCTAGTTTTTATAAACACAACCCAGTGGCCTGTTTTATAAAATTGCATGGTTTTGCGTGCTGGAAACCTGGTAGGATAGCCACCCTTGTTTGAAATACCCTTAACTGACCGCCTGAATTATAAAGAAAATGCGTGTGTGTGGGAAGGGATAAAATGTGGTTTGAAAGGTGAGTCCGACGGGATGGATGGCATTTCTGTGTGATTTGCCGTCGGTGGGCTTGTACCTGTGTGGTTGAGCGTGGAAGGGAGAAGTCCGTCCTGTCACCCCTAAGGACCGAGTTGTTGTGACATCTCACCTAGCTTCCTGTCGTGCAAACCACTTGACCGTTGTATGGGCAACGGCTTGGCCTAACCCCACTAGTTAGTCTGATAGCCATCAGGAGAGCTGGGAGCAGCGGGTGATCAAGGAGACGGGATAAGCTCTGTGTGTCTTATGCCCCGGTTAAACCTCAGTGTTAGGTCGAATGACCCCTTGATAGATCCCGTGGTGGCTAGTCAGGTCTAGCTACGGTGGGTAAGGGCTTCGATGGGATCTGCACCGGCACTAAGGTGTTCGTGCTGTGGTACCCCGCCTGTGGGTAAAGTTGCACACCTCTGCAGAGTTAAAAATCTATTCGAATAGCCGTGCCCACGGTACTGGGCAGGTTACGGTGTGGTCACATAACTAGTGTTTCTCTCTGGGAAATGGTTGAACTGGTGTGAGTTGTTTGAAAAGTATCCGGCAATGGTGCTGTGTGCTACGACGGACGGGAAGTCCGGTAGCGGCTTGAAACTTGGAACCGTGAGGATCGACATCGTGTGTTCTTAGACACTTGAAAACTCGTTTTGAAAAATGCTTTTAAAAATGAACCCTTGCATATAATTGTGTTTCCGCAAAAGAACCGTAACTATATCCTTGGATTATCCTGTGCATTTAATTCTGTTATACCCCCCCCCCCGTGGGTGTGATTGGACTTGCTGAGTACGTTTGTACTCACCCCGTTCTTACTTTACAGTGGAGGATCCCGACTACATCCCCGAGAACGACGAGTAGGGTCCCGTCCTGCACCCAGTCTTGCCTGTGGGTGAGGTCACCGTTGGAGCTCCGCATGGCGCAAGACTCTGATGACCCCCTGTTCGTAGTTAGTGTAGTAATATGGGTTTTTGTTGTAATCCTCGCGATAGTGGCGCTTCATTGCCCATTACCGCGAAGAGGTGTACGGCAATGAACCATCTGATGTAATAAAAGTGTTATCAGCCTCCTGGGACTGATAAAGTGACACTTTTAAGTCTTCCCTGATGGGGGGACGCTTCACAAGCTAACTACATCAGAAGCATTAAAGAGAGCAATAGTGGAGGTTCTTAGTGCCCATGGTTTAACTATTGCAAAAATACGAGGCCAAGGGTATGATGGAGCTTCTAATATGAGAGGTGAATTCAATGGTGTTCAAAAACTAATTCATGATGAGAACCCATATGCTTTCTATATCCATTGCTTTGCTCACCAATTGCAGTTGGTAGTTGTTTCGGTTTCAAAGTGTTGTTCATCTATAGAGGATTTCTTTGACTATGTCGACATGATTGTGAGCAGCACTAGTGCATCTTGTAAGAGGAAGGATTTATTGATTGATAGTCATCATACAATTGTTTTGAATAAGTTGGACAGTGGAGATATTTCATCAGGTAGAGGACAACATCAAGAAACATCATTGCCTAGGCCTGGAGATACAAGATGGGGATCTCACTACAGGACATTGCTTCGTATTGAAACAATGTGGGACTCAATAATAGAAGTTCTGCAAGTGGTGCATGATGAGGAACGTAATCCATCAAGGGCAGGGGGGTTGGTGCCTACTATGGAGTCTTTCAGCTTTGTGTTTATCATGAAGATGATGTTACAGATCCTTCGCATAACAAATGAGCTATCTTATCTGTTGCAGAAGAAGGATCAAAATATTGTTGAGGCCATGTCTTTGGTTATTGACGTGAAAACACGTTTGAACAATTTGAGAAGCGAAGGTTATGAGCCACTACTTGAAGAAGTCAAAACATTTTGCCAAGAAAATGATATCCCAATACCAAATATGGAAGATAGTGTACCAAGATTTGGTAGATCAAGGAAAGGAGGGAGAAACAACATCACTCAAGATCATTACTTTCATGTTGATACCTTCTTTGCTACCATAGATGCTATCACAACAGAGTTTGATCATCGATTCAATGAGGTATCATCGGAATTACTTACTTGTTTTGCTTGCCTTGATCCTAGAGATTCATTCTCTAACTTTGATGTGAATAAACTTGCTCGCCTCACGGATATATATTTGGATGATTTTTCTTTTGATGACCGGAAAAGAATAAGAGACCAGTTAGAAACCTTCATTATTCATGTTAGAAGAGTTGAGGCATTTAGAGCTTGTTATGACCTTGCAAGCCTAGCAATGAAAATGGTTGAACTTAAGAGGCATGAAATATTTCCCTTGGTTTATCGCCTAATTGAGCTGGCATTGCTGCTACCAGTAGCAACTGCATCAGTTGAAAGAGCATTTTTAGCTATGAAGATTATTAAAACTGAGTTGCGGAACAAGATGTCCGATGGTTGGCTTAATGACTTGATGGTGGTGTATATTGAGCGGGAGATATTTAAAGGAATTGATCTTGAATCTATCAAGAAAGCTTTTCAGAAGAAAAAGGATAGAAATATGCAATTGCCAAAGTCTCCTAGACGCAACTAATAATAAATATACCGGTATAACTCTATACTCTAATTGTGTATCTTGTATTACATTTAATAATTTAACTCTAATATTTCGTTACTAATTTATGTTTTCTCTTTGTTTGACAGCTTCTTTGGTCCAATTGTTGATTTGATGCGTACTTTACGTGTTTTTCTTCATTTGAGGTACTTCTAAACCATATTTTTATTGTGAACCTTTATTTCCGTATAATATTTGAACATAATCTAGTAATCCACCGTTAGTCCACAGCCGCAGGCTCCCGCCCCGTAGGCCCCGCACCCGCCGCCCCGCAGCCGCAGGCTCCCGCGCCCGCCGCCCCGCCGCCGCAGGCCCCGCGCGCCGCCGCCCGCAGCCCCGTCCGCCACACCTAAAATTTTCGGCGTCCTCCGCCACTGCCTGAATGTGTGTATTCTTGCCCAAATATTCATTCACGCCCATGAGAAAGTTTTATAGTTACAGTCATGTGGTGCCATAATTAGCTTGTTAAGTGATATCTTAATGCATGGCACTTTACTGTTCCCAAGTGCTAGCTAAAACACTAGGAGAATCCTGCATCTTCACAACTAGATGCCTCTAATGAAGGATTTTCTACTTTTTAAACTTAGCACAGTTATTTTTCTGTGCTTTTAGTGTTTCTTTGAGAGGTCAGGGCACTAGGAGAAGTCCACCTTGCTGGTAGTGGATGGCATTTCTTAAATATCCATTTTGGGCGGGTGAAAACCCAACTCATTTTGGGCTGCATCGACGACATCTTCAGCGTCATGACCTAGTGTCATGACCTTCTTGAAGGCGATGTCAGGCAATTCCGGCAAGAAGACTTCCTCCGACAATAGCTGCATCCGAGAGGGCACTTTTTTCTCTTTTTCTTTTTTTTTCTTTCGAAAAAGACAAGAGGATCCAGTTCGTGGCGTTGGCTGTGGTGGCTCGTGTCGACGTCCCAATCCGACCGGGCAGAGTTCGCTGAGACTCGGGTCGATGTCCCAATCCGACCGGGCGGAGTTTTTTCGTTGGGGCTCGTGTCGATGCCCCAATCCGACCGGCCAAAGTTGAGAAGGTTCCGGTTGATGTCCCAATCCAACTGGCTGTTGTTGTGATATTGAGTTGAGTTGGCGAGAGATGGTGTGAGTTAATGTCCCAATCTCTTCTTCTTATTAATATACGCCAAACCGCAAGGTTCAGGATCTTTGATAAAAAAAATCCATTCTCAAGTTGATTGCATGTCTAAATGAAAGATAAATGACTATATATTTCTTAGTACTAAGATTCCAACCAATTAACTTAGCTATAAACTTTCTTGATATGTAAAAACTAATAAGTTTCATGCACACTATCATTATAGAATTCATACAAGTGTCTAACCAAATAAGCTCCTAGTATTGCAACTATACTGACGAGTTGAGAGACAATGCGAGAGATGGTCTGACTACGTGTTGGCCTACCATCGATGTTGAATGAGAAAGATAGGAGGATATGATCTGGTCAATTAATACCAATAGTTTTTTCTTCATATGTTGTCTACTAGCTTTGATCACTTCATTGTCCATTCGTGCATTTGAATGCTACAATACAAATATGACATTATTTATTTGGCAAGAAATACAAAACAATCACTCTTTCCTCAAATCTTTTCTAAACTTATTTTTATTATAAATTATTTTTGTATTCTCGCTAAGAACTACGCAAATATAATACTCTAGTAAGTTAATCATATATAATTACTAGAGGTATATTTATAGCAAGAAACAATTGAGCTTTATATTTTATTATCACTAGAATTTATGCACTTAATATTATAAGGTAAAGACTCTATTACAGCGGACCGTACGTTTGTGCAGTTGCACGGCCGTCCATCCTTCAGAGGGAATTCCCTATATGCCATTGAAATTTGATCCACTCCCTTATGTGCCATTGAAATTCTTCACTTCCCTTATGTGCTATTGTCTGAAATTTGCATTCCCTTCAACACCATCGCCGTCAATTCCGTACCAAACTATTACTGCTACGTTGTAGATGCCGTCAAAGTACCCTAGGGAACGTCAATTTTGCCCCCGCATTATGTTAACAAGATGCGCCCATGCACAGGCACCTAATCCCACCAGAGCCCAAGTGGACTCATCCCTCCCAAATCAATCCCCTTCCCGTCCAAATCTAGCAGCAGCTCCTTAGAACCCTAGGACGGTGGCGACTGGCGACGGGGCGCGCTACCTGGGAATGAGGCCAGTGCGCGTCCTGGTCGGTGGCCACGAGATGGCCATGGGCGCGGGAGTGTGCCAGCCAGGAGCCGGCCGCGGGCGTGGGAGCGCGCCAGGACGCGGCTTGAGCGCCTGGTCGGCGGCTCGCGCCTTGTGGGCCACGAGATGGGCACAGGAGTGTGTCAGACCCGGGGCTACGGGACTGTGTACATAATGTAGTTTAAACAGGTTTAAGAGATTAAGTCCGTCTTATCTCTTATTCATCTCATTTATCTCTTATTTATCCCGTTTAAATGGGAGATAAAGCTAACCGATATAGAAGAAATCTACTTGAGATATATTCTGGTATGATTTCTTGGCTAGTGATTTTTGTAACCCTAACCTCCCGGATATATAAGGGAGGACAGGGACCCTCTCAAAACAAGATCATCAAGATTATTCTACACCCAAGGCAATACAAACCACCACACAGGACGTAGGTATTACGCACCTCGTGGCCCGAACTTGTCTAAGTTTTGTGTTCCTTGCACCTTCGAGTTCCTGATCTCGGCGTCTCCTCACCTAAAACTTACCACCTTGGGCATATCCCGCGGTGGGCAGCCGGTAAAACATCGACAGCTGGCGCGCCAGGTAGGGGAGCACGTCGAAGATCCACCGGCGAACTCGATGGCATCTTTCCAATTCACTAGGTCAGTACCTTCTCAGGGTACAACTTTTATTTTTAGCTCGTGGGTTTGCGTTGCAGATGGCGAGGGTGGTTTCCATCGTTTCCTCGTCGACATGAAGTCAAAAACCCCCATGGCGTTTTCTCAAAGCAACCTCAACAAGTTCGTCGATGATCTCGACGATTTGTTGATTTGTCGGCCCACGACGAGAATCGAGGAGGAGTCTACTTCCACCACGACTTCATCCGGCGCCGCAACAACTTTCCTTGGGTTGGACTTGTTCCAATCTGAGGATTCGCGTAGCCGATCACGACTCGGCCAATGCGATTTGGCCACTGATCTTCAGGAGGCCAACGGCTCCGAGTCCCTCTCCATATTGGAGGAGGACTTGGATTTTCTACTCCAAAAACCCGAAGCCACTGCACGTCGTGTCGGTGTTTAACCGGCTGCCCACCGAGGGATATACCCAAGGTGGTAGGTTTTGGGTGAGGGGACGCCGAGATCAGGAACTCGAAGGTACAAGGAACACAAAGCTTAGACAGGTTCGGGCCGCCAAGTGCGTAATACCCTACGTCCTGTAGTGGTTTGTATTGCCTTAGGTGTAGAATATCTAGAGATCGTGTTTTGAGAGGGGTCCCTGCCCTCCCTTATATATCAGAGAGGCCAGGGTTACAAAGATACCAACTAACACCAGCTAAGGAATCGTACCAGAACATATCTCGAGTAGATTCCCTCTGTATCGTTTAGCTCTATCTCCTACTTAAACGGGATAAATAAGAGATAAACAAGATAAATAAGAGATAAGACAGACTTAATCTCTTAAACTACGCTATGTACCCAGCCCCGTAGCCCCGGGTCTGACAAGCAACCGAGCTCTTCGTAGCTAAGTACTGCAGGCTTATCGAGTACTTCCGAAGTAGTCTTCGACTTCTTCAGAAGCTTCGTCTTGAAGTTCTTCTTCGAGTACTTGCTTGGCTGCATCGAAGTTATGAGGTGCTCATACCCTGAATTTTATTTCTAACATGGTGTGCAATTTGAAAAATCGCACTCCATATGGAGTAGCCCCCGATCCTTAGGTTGAATCGGAGAATCAGGCTGAGGATCCCATTAGTCTGTAATCCTCCTTATCCTTCAAAGAAATTTGAAAAATAAGTAGTCGATGCCACGTATCCCGCAGCCCCCGAGCCTTGAATCCAAATCCCACAAAATTGGAGATAAGGATCCAAAAACCATGGCATGCAGGCTAAAAAATGACAACTTGAGAAATTACCAAAATGATTATACAAATGATGGAAATTAGATCATGAATCTGAAAACCCCTTTTTTCGAGCTAATTAACCTTGAAAAAATAAGTAGTCGAATACTTAATCTAAACAGTCCACCAAATGACCCCTCAGCTTCGGAATATTCCCAAAAATGACTCTTAAACTTCAGAATAGTAAATTTTCCCCACCCCACTTATTATTTAACCCTGCGGCAGCAGTGAGAAAAACTGTGCTTCCAATCTGCATTTTGCCAAGAGCCATAAAAATCCCCAATCAGAGCCACGCGCCGCCGCCATCCCCCCAAAGAAATCCCCCAACCTTGATCTCCCGCCCCTCTCCCCGCAGCCCCCGAGCATCTCGTGGCAAGCGAATCGGAGATGGCACCCAAGAAATCAGAGATCCAAGGGAAAAAGAAGGAGGCACAGCCGTCGTCCGGAGAGTGGACATACAATAAGTGCTCCCTCACCGATCTGAATAGGCTAGTTTCCGAGGGGTTGCTGCAAGAGAAGAATCTTGTCAACTGGCGCCCCTCTTTCCGTGAACCTTTCACCATGGAAAATATTGACGAAATCGTCACATTTTACCATTTTGCTGAACGGGGATTGGCCCTCCCCTCTTGTTCTTTCTTCCGTGGCCTTCTTTATTATTATGGGCTTGAGCTCCATCACCTCAACCCGAATTCCATCTGCCATATTTCCATTTTTATCCATTTCTATGAAGCCTTTCTTGGAATCGAACCCCACTGGGATCTTGTCCGCTTCCTCTTCCGCGTCAAACCCCAGCCAACCTCGAAAAAACTCTGTTGTAGGGGGTGCCGGCATTCAACTGCGTCAGCAGGCTGGCAAAAGATACCTCTCATACAAATTCCCCTCCAACCTTCCCGGTTGGAAAAACCATTGGTTCTATACTGAAAATCATGCCCCCCAGCTCCCCAACAAAACAAATAACCCACCTGTAGTGAGGCCGAAGTGGAATCTTCAACTGTCCAGGGAGACATGGATCAAGTCGAGGAGCTTTTAGACCTCATAGAGGCACACAAGATGATGGGGGTGACCAGCGCTTCCGTTATGTTTTCTTTCTTCAAACGTTGAGTCCAACCGATCCTGCAGCGCCACCGACTTGGATTCAAGTACACCGGCTCTGAAGATCCATCTCGCATGTGCGCAGAGGAGCTGTCAGACGACGCCGCCCTCCTCCGAGTCAGACGAGTGCTGCTGGACGTGGACGCCATGCCGTACGTGCTGGAACTGTTTTATCGCACGGAATCCACCCAAACCTGTAAGTACTTGACTACTTTTTGTTGAAATCTACCTCTGTTATGCCATCGCTAACTGAGAGCCTTCTGCAGGGATACACAGAACTATACCACAGCTACCCGCCACGACCCGATATCCCCCGGCCGGACCACCTCCTCCCCAGCGCCGCTGTAGAAGCCAAAAGGGCTCGCATAGCTGCAGCTCAGCGCAGCAGCAGGTCCACAGAGGATGTGAGCCCCCAGGCGGAGGAGGAAGCTGAAGGAGAAGCGCGATGGGACAACTCCTCCGAGCCAGTCGTGGAGTTGGCCGACGCTTTGCCGCTGGTGCCGCAGGGTCGTCGGATAGTGCGAAAGCGGAAGGCGCAAGAAATCGAATCTTCCGGGTACTTGTTGTTGTCTTGTTGTATTGCTATATGTTGATGGTGTGTCGTGCTTACAATGTCCTCTTGTAGTCCTTCCGCCTCCTCCTCCCGGGCCGAGCCCGAAGAAGAAGGGGCAGCTCCATCGGCCATCGCAGCTGTCACCATCGCCGTGGCGGGGACCGCGCCATTGGCTGGTGAAACCCCGCCGCCCACAACGGAAACGCTGCGACAGGCCTTGCGGGTGAAAAGGGCCATCAAAAAGAAGTCTACACTGTAAGTTTGCCTCTAGTTGCACAATAAACATTTTGATCTTTCGACTTGTGTGTTGACTAACTTCGACTTCATTAGAGCTGCGAGCGCCGCGGACCTCCAGCTGACGCCGGCCTCGACTACCCCAGCCCCCGGGTCTTCGTCCCAGGAAGGATCTTCCAGCGTGGGGCCAGTCGCGGCAGCTCCAGCCCCGAGTCGTCGTGTGACACCCTAGGTGCCAAATTGTACCATAATAGGTATGAAATGTAATGCATGTGTTGAAATATATAAGGTTGGATGTATTTGTAGAAATAAGACCTTATGTGCAATTTTGTAAGAATATGAGTCCTTTTGTGCAAGATGCATGAGTTACAAAAGTAATCTTCAAAAGTTACTAGGGGCCAAATTATAAGAATGCAAGTAATCATGACTTACCTAAAAACTTGCATTTAGGCCCAAAGTTATGTGTAAAATACTTTAACAAGGACAAAATCTTTATAAAGTTTAAAGTTAATCCAAAGTTTCAAAATAAAGTTGCATACTTCGAGTTTTTGATTTCAAACCCTAAAACAAAGTTGTAGAGCTTGAAAAGTTTTACAACTTTCATTTTGAGTACTTTTTCTTTTGAGCCCTAGCTTAAAAGTTATCGTTGGTTTATAGACAGGTCCCTGGAACTTTGGAAAATTGCAAATCAGTCCAGTCATCTTCAACCCTCCCTCTGCTCCTCTGCTTTTCTGTTCCCCGCCGCCGTTCCTCGGAATTCCGGCCAGGCAGTGCAGCCCCCTTGCCCCCCCTCACTCCCAGGCGCCGCCTTATCTCCTCCCCGACCCTATCCCTTGGTTCTCCCGCCCATTCCCGTGCCGCCACGCGCCTGCCGCCGCCTGCCCGAGCTATTTGCGCTGCCACCCGAGCCGCCGCCGTGGTCCTCGGCCTTGCGCCCCTCCCGTACCTCCTCCTCCCTATATATAGCTGCCCTAGGACGTGTTGAAGCTAGTTCCCACCCTCTTGCGCCTCTCTCTCTCGCCGCAGCTCTGCTCCCAGTACCACCCCGCCGCTGCCCTTCGGCCTCACGCCGACGACCCCCTTCCCGACCTCCCCAAGCCCGGCCAAGCCTTCAAACGGGTGTGTCTCGGTGTCCTCTCACTCCCCACCCCTTTCCCCTGCTACCCGAGCTCTCCCATCACCGGATTTGAGCTCAACCGAGCTTGCTCCGGCCGGCCATGGCAGAAGGACCTATCTGCGAGGCTTCAATTCTTTCCGAGGGTCTAAATGAAAGTTTTTGATTCTTTCTCCTTTCCAATGTGCTGAACTTTGAAAATTCCAAGGAAATCATAGAAAATTCAATAAAAATGTAAAACTAGTTGGACCTGAATCCTTATTTCAAACTCTATCACTCTTGTTTTGTGTCCATGTTATGAAAATATATGATTTGTGCTGTGTTTAAAATAGAAGTAAATGAATGCTTGTTATTTCATGTGAGTGGTGTTGCTGACTTGTAAATTCAATAGGAAATTGTAGGAAATTCCAAAAATTGTAAAACCAGTTTTGTTGGAAACTAGATTTTGAACTCTACAACTTCTATTAAGTAAGTTTGATATAAAACTAAATATTTTTGGAATCCATGTTAGATCTAAGATAAGAGAGTGTAATATTCATAGTTCCTGCATGCTAACTTTGTTGATCAAGATTTTTGGTATGCAATCTCTATAGATTAAGTATGAATTGATGTGGAATTTTAAAACCTAATTTTGTTTTATAATTTAAATTCTTTTAAGTTGATCAATTTAATTGGTTTTATAGTAGAATTAGCTAGGTATACCCTTTACAACTTATCTAATTAGATCTCCTAGTCAGAATCTTTAAATATGCAATTGATCTGTGTTTAAATTTTTCAAAACTTTATAACCCTAATTATCCAGGGTTCACATTCAATTTTGAATTTAATTTAAACTTGAAATACTTAATTTCTATTTCCAATTAAATCAATGCTATAATCAGAAGTCAAATATAAATGATTCAAAGCTTAAGTTCCTTTTTATACCATGAGTTCTTGAGTGTTAGCCTTTTTAATTGCAACTTTACCGTGAATTGAGATGAAAATGTATGCATCCATTGAACTCCATCTTGCATATCATGTAGACTCGACCACTCTCGCCGATGGAAATTACCAGCTAATCCCGGAACCAGAAGGAGGTTGTTCTGAAGACCCTAAGAATTCCGTTAGGGAATTCTCAGAAGGCCCGAACCAAAGTTCGGACGTTATTAACTTGACTAACCCCAGCCCCACCAATAAAGGCAAGCTCCGGACATAAACCCTACTTTATTTACACTGCAACCTATGTTATTTATATCTATCTCTACATTAAGTTCTTAGGAATTGCTTGAAACCCTAGTTGCATTCTCCTAGGAACCAATGTGATGAATACCCGTACTTGAGTCCGACTAGCTGCTATGCTAATAGGGCCGGTAGAAGTCGGGTGATTTCCTGTCACTCGTGCGATATAGGAATTGTAATGTTTACATTCCTATTATCACTATAAGGATGACGGACGGGAGTTTTATGAGGTATCATGGTTGAGGTGATACCCCATTTGTGTTGTTGAAATTGATAAAGTCGCGGTGTGTGCCGATCGGGGTTAAGCATTTGAAAGTACTAACCACATGCCGCGAAATATGGTAAGCGGTAAGCCTAGTAACCAATCGGCCCGAGGAGTGGACATACCTCCCACCACATGTATTTGGTTTTTCTGTTTACTTGATTTGACTGAGGAAATACGTGTTGCAAGGGCAACCAGGAATATGGGTTTTGTAGTCGCGCTACAGACGTATGTCCTGCACTTTGAAAGTGCGTATGTTCCGGCTGTCACTTGTGGTGGATCTGATCCACGAGTCGGAAAGAAAGGCAAACGGTTGCTTCGGAACGACCCTGTGGTGTTCCAAGCGTGTGAGTTAGGTTTACCTTGCAAGGTTAAATTCGATTCAGAATCGTCCGCCTCTCACGATGATTGAGACTACTTAATCCCTTTATCATACAGAGTAACAAGAGCAACTATATGATGAGTGATACTGATGATTGAGATAAAGAGCTCTACCTTGCTTGCTTAGTTATAAGTGCTTATCTAGAATGGACAATCACATAGAACTTGAAAGCTAAAAGTTGAAAATAAGGATTCACTCTTAGTTGCTTTTCAGCTGAAACCAAACCCAGAACTTTTATAAACCTTCATAAGTCTAGTTATGGGCTAAAGTATACCCAATCCCGGGTAAGCCTTGCTGAGTATTAGTATACTCAGCCTTGCTAGTTATATGTTTTGCAGGTAATGTCTTGAAGACCCTAGTCTTCCCTTGCCTTGGCCCTGTGCTTTTCCAGAAGATTGGTTCGAGGAATGGGATCCGTCCCCGACCAATACTGATGATCTCGAGTGATGTCGTGTTAGGGCTTAGCATGACATCCGTCTTGACGACGCGTTGTAACTATCGTGTATGTTTTCCGCTGCCAAAAATCATAGCTTTAGCAGTTTGTAATGTACTGCTTTTGAAAACTCTTATAATGTAATTCCTTGTGATGTAAAATATGATGGTGATTATATCTCTGGACTCACCTTCGTGTGAGGTAACCTTATATGATCCTGTGTATCGGTGGTTTATCGGGACGTTACCCGACAGGCTAAGGGATTATACCGTTTGAAGCACGTCGGAGCCCTCGGGAGTGGACTCACGTTTTTGAGCTGGTATAATTCAGGTTGGTTCTGCCACAGCTGGTATCAGAGCTATAAGGTTACTCTGAAGATAATTTTACCTTAAAAAAATGCTTTCAGTATAAAAGTTGACTAACAAAATGCTTGGCAAAACTACGTTGGATTCGTTAAGGTTGTGCTTAGTACGTAAAGCCCTAGGTTAATACTTAAGGGAATTACAGGTGGCTATAGTATATGTATATATAACTCTAACTACCAGCATTACCTTTCTGTCAAAACTTAAATTCATGCACAACCCAACTTTATATTCTGTAACGACACCTTCGACGATGAGGTAAGAAGGTAAGGATCCTCAGCCAACTGAGGGAGCTTGGCCTTCCCGTCGGTGATGCGAACCGAACACTGTTTCTCAAGCAGTGGCCTACTTGAGATGCTGCCAATGTACCAACTTTGGTTGACTACATTGGGAGTATATGGTTCGGCGCAGGGTATGGCGATCGCTGTTCATACCCCCGCATTTTGCGGTACCCCCGTGAATACGTTTCTTCGATAACGTATGCTAACGTTGTCTGTACGACGGTAATTGTACAGATGCTGTTTTTATAGTGAGCAGTAATGAATGGGAACGCTTTCATGACATGCTGGCATGTAAGGTTCATTGGATCTATATATTATGGTTTTCTGCAGGTACACTAACCACGAATACGAAACTAGGATGGATAGGGTTTATCGACTAGTTAATAGTGAGAGACGTATGTATAATGCCACCGAAATTAACTACGTAAGTCCAAAGATATTTGGCAGTTATTTTGATTTGTGAGGACGAGTAGAACGTGCATGCATAACTCATCATTAAATACATGAATGCAATGTGTGTCTTGGTTCTTCTAAGGATGTGTGGTAGGTTGTTGATCTTTGGTGTGGTTAACGGGATTCTTGTGGTAGTATTGGTCAAGTATCTTAAGTATCTTTTTGCTTTCCAGCCCTTGCTGTATCAGAATCAGTTGTCTCGTCCTATTTACCTTGTAAGTCTTCAGCAGGGTAAATAAATTTTATCATCTGAATTCTTGTTTCAGATGGTTGGAGCCACACGTGGAACCCCGGAAGGTTTCCGGACAGAGCAGATCAGTGGTTCCCAACCACCATCACCACTTCCGAATCTAGCCGATGCTCTGGCTCGGCAAACCGAACTTCTTAATCTATTGGTACAAGCACAACAGAATCAACAACGCCAGCAATCACGAGGTCGTGATGAACCTCAAGTGTCAACTTATCAAGATTTCCTCAGTACTCAGCCCCCGCTGTTCAGCAAAGCGGAGGAGCCCTTGGATGCCGAAGCTTGGTTCCGCACCATTGAATCTAAGTTTGCTCTTCTTACGATTCCATGTGCGGACTCCAACAAGGCTCATTTCGCTGCCCAACAATTACGCGGAGCTGCCCGTATTTGGTGGGATAATTATTGTGCTATGCAAACGGATGGCCATGTTATCTCCTGGGAAGAATTCCGGAATGCCTTTAGGGCACATCATATACCTGAAGGGCTGATGGAACGGAAACTGACTGAGTTCTTAGCACTTACTCAAGGCACCCGCACCGTACTGCAGTATGCATAGGCTTTTAATCACCTGTGTCAGTATGCGGTCTATCATGCTGATAATGATGCCAAGAAGCAAGATTGTTTCCGTCGAGGTTTGAATACTAAGCTCAAAGAACATCTGAATCTTATCAAGGCGAATACCTTCAGCGAGTTGGTCAACATGGCACTGAGTCAGGAGGATTGTATTACGGCACATCGTGCCGAAAAGAAGCAAAGGATCTCCACTGGACCCGCGGGCGTCCAACCCTCGCAGTATCAGATTTTTCAGGATGCACTGCCTAGAGCGCCCCAATGGAATGTTCCGTTTGGTGGACTAGTTTTCAAGCTGTTTCAACAACAAGAAGAGTATCAACCTCTTGTACCTCTGCAACAATCACAACAATTTGGCCCACAGCCAACTGTCCAACAAGTCCAACAGAGAAACAGCACCTATCACGGTATCAATTGCGAAAGGGCGGATCACTTTATCAGAGATTGTCTGCAGCCCAAGAAGCCTAATCAAGGGCAGAGTTCCAGTCAGAATGACCAAAACAAGGGTAAGAGGCCGATGATGCAAGTCCGGCAAGGACAAATTAACTTTACTACCCTTGCAGAACTTCCGGATGGAGCTCCTATCATGTCGGGTACATTCTTTATACACCATAAACCAGTTGTTACATTATTCGATTCGGGAGCAACTCATAGTTTCATCAGTAACAACTGTGGTACCCGAATAGGATTTGATCTCTGTTCTACTAAAGGGTCATATATGATTTCTACCCCTGGAGGAAAGATTACTTCTAATCAAATGGTTAAAAGTGTGCCAATTCAGTTAGGCAGTAAACTAATCAAAACTGATTTAGTACTACTGGATCTAGAGGGTATTGATGTTATACTCGAGACAAATTGGATGACAGAACATGGAGTACTGTTAGACATCTCATCCCGAGTTATTGAGATTAACTCACCACATCAAGAAGCTGTTATCCTCTATCTGCCTCAGCAAGAGTATTTGCACTCTTGCTCTTATGCCATCACAGACATCAAGGTAAAAGATATTCCTGTAGTCTGTGAATATCCCGATGTCTTTCCAGACAACTTGCCTGGAATGCCGCCAGACAGAGACATCGAGTTCATTATTGAACTTCAACCTGGCACCGCTCCTATTTCGAAGAGGCCATATCGCATGCCTCCAAATGAATTGGCCGAGCTAAAGATTCAACTCCAAGATCTTCTTGACAAAGGTTTCATACACCCAAGTGCTTCACCTTGGGGTTGTCCTACTCTCTTCGTAAAGAAGAAAGACAATAGCCTAAGGCTATGTGTCGATTATCGTCTACTCAATGCGGTTACTATCAAAAATAAATATCCTCTTCCCCGCATTGACATCTTATTCGATCAATTAGCTGGAGCTAAGGTCTTTTCCAAGATTGACTTGCGCTCTGGTTATCATCAGATAAAAATTAGGCCGTGTGACATCCCAAAAACGGCTTTCTCAACCAGATATGGATTATATGAATATCTGGTTATGTCATTTGGGCTTACCAACGCACCGGCATATTTCATGTACCTCATGAATTCAGTCTTTATGCCGGAACTTGACAAATTCATTGTGGTATTCATCGATGATATTCTGATATATTCCAAGACTAATGAAGACCATGCCAATCACTTACGTGTCGTGCTTCAACGACTACGTGATCATCGCCTTTATGCCAAATTCTCGAAATGTGAATTTTGGCTAGATAGTGTGAAATTTTTGGGACACACTATCTCCAGTGAAGGCATATCGGTTGACCCAACCAAAGTCCAGGAAGTTATGGATTGGAAACCTCCAACTTCGGTCCATCAAATCCGAAGTTTCCTTGGATTGGCGGGATATTATCGCCGATTCATTCCAGACTTCTCGAAGATAGCCAAACCTATGACTGAGCTACTTAAGAAAGAGGTTAAGTTCTGCTGGGATGATAAGTGTGATAAAGCATTCCACACTTTGAGAAGACTTCTAACAACTGCCCCAGTGCTAGCTCAGCCAGATAATACTCAGCCTTTTGATGTCTACTTGTTGTCGGTCAAAACCCGCCGGCGGGCAGCGACAGGCAACACGAGGAGCCGGGAGGCTTCCGGGACGGCTGGTGGGCCCGGGTCCCTCGGTCAACGGCCCAGTGATCTGGCGCGCGCCCTGGCTGAGAGTCGCTAGGCGTGCCACCTGATCCTACACCCGATCAGGAAGGTGTGACGTGTCGAACTCCTGCATACACAGACATGTGTAAAAGTTAATCCGAGCCGTGATCGGCTCATTACCTCCTCCCCGGTATCGGCTATGAAGAGCCGATTGCGTCAATACCGGATCGGATCTTTGGAACAGGCAATATAGAAACTGGTACGTACATATATATTTAAATAAAACTTGCCTCATAAATAACAATCTAATCCAATCCACAACAACTAAGCCCTCACTACACGATCGGAACATCCTACACGTAATTGAGCCTAATAGATACACAAAAGCATCGACAAGACGATCTAAACAGAGAGCAAGAGAACAACTAAAAGCCGATTCCCGAACAACCTCTATTCAGGCAAAAAGCCGATACAGAGCATTCTATCGGATCATTCAACTCGTTTGCAAGGCCTAATCGTGCACATATTGAACCAAGCTTCTAAATACATAGAAACCAGCCATAACAGATTGGATCTACTGACAACTATGAAACGAGATAAAACCATCATACCCAGGAACGGGTACAATGATCAAACATGCGAGAGCAATGCATAAAGCACAATGAAAGCACCAAAAGAAAAGATTACTCAACGCATGCCAGGATAAATAACGCTACTCGCCATCTACAAGGCTTCAGCACGAGCAACGTATAAACGAACGAGCAAGGGTGACGCTACCCCGATCACGCAAGACGTGATCGGGGTCGCGTGGCACTTACCCGATGAAAAACCCTAAAACAGGGGAGGCGATACGCCGAGAGTTGATGATGATTGATTCTGTTTCTTGTTTATTCATGGTACATATTTATAGTCCGTAGACTTGTTCTCTTTAACTAACCCTAACCTAACACGACACGAATCTTAACTGTTTATTCCTAATTTACACGGCCTTATGGCCTCCATCTTCCGCACGGGCCCGATTCGCAAGCTTTGTCACGACTGCCTTCCAAGCCCATCTTGCTCCGTGGCCCACTTTTGACCTGGTCAAAATACGGTGATAACACATGCCCCCCTGGTTTCGGTAATGGAAATTCCGAAATCATCACTACCTTGACCCTTCGTCTTCCGATCCATACGACCGTGCCCTTTCGGCTCCCGATGGACGTGACTGCTCTGCATCGGCCTCCTGGGGAACCGTTACGGTGCCGATTCATTTCATCCACTCGTTGGCTTTATAAACTTGTTTCCAGCACCTTTTTTACCCACTTTCTCTCACAACCATCGCCGACTCCCTTTCTTCCTTTGCCATGGCCTCTTCTTCCTCTGCTTCCTCTGTTATCTCTTACGAGTCCGGAACAACACGAGAACCTACTCCAGAATATGACCCAATCGCTGCTTATGAGGTCCGTGCCCCCCTGCATTGGGACGCAGTGGGGTGGGACTTCGACTACCAGTCTGAAGACGACGACTCTCTGACTGACGGCGAGGATCTCACTCTCCTCCTCGGAGCCGAGCTGGAGGAAGAGGAAGATGATGTCCTTTGGGGAGAAGACCTTTCTTTCTCAGAGGAAGAATCCGACTCCTTCTCCTCCGAAGAAGATCCGATGGCAGGTAACTTTCTCTTTGACAGGTCATCGGACGACACTTCCGATAGCCGCGGAGGAACCGACGATGATGACGGCTTCACTAGTGGCAGCGATGGGAACGATGCTGACGATGATGGCCGCGACGGTAGCAGCAGCAGCGGCGCCAGCATTGCTCCACCGTCCAAGCGCCGCAAAGCCTCTGATGTGCACTGGTGGTAGATTGTAGTCCCCCCGTTAGGTTATCTCCAGGAGTAGTTAGCTCCTCTTTCGTTCTTACTGCCTTGCTATGAATACACTCTGCTTTTGTATTAATCCCTCTTATTATGCACAACAATTTATTCAAGAGCCGATGGCATCGCATCGGCTTTAGAGTATACCACCCCGGATCTGAAACCGCTCTTCAATTTACTTTACCTTCTGCCAATCAATCCAGCGCAAACCTCTATAGGTCGATTCCGATCCCCTTTTCGCTCGCAAACCCTAGCCGCAAGATCTCCCCTAGTCCTTGAGACACACACTCGATCTTGCGCCACCAACCCTAGATTCATTCTCCAAGGTTTTGATCCAAATTTTCCGATGGCAGGATCTTCGCGTACCGCCGCCGCCGCCTTTGGTCTGAAGGTAAACTCCGACCCCCATTAATCTAACACTGCGTCCGCACATTTCTTACTGCGCAGTTAAATGACTTTTCCCCCGGCGATCTTGATTTTTTTATTTTTTTTTGGGGTTTTTTCAGGCTTCCGATATCTTCCTGCCACATCCTTCTTCCCCCGATTCCTTTTGCCTTGGACCTCGCTCCTATGAGAAACCCGTAGATCTGATCTCGTGTGAGGCCAACCGGATCCCCTTTGTGAGCCAGGATGTAGACCTAGAATCTTGGTCGGATAGCCTCCGCGCCTGGCCAAACCCTCCTGAAGGCTGGATGGCTTGGTATAATAGGGTAGCGAACACCTATCAGCCCTTATGGGAATCAATTGGAATAGCCGATGCCTTGTCTTTGTCACTCTCCCCTCTTGAGAAAGATGAAAACCTTCTGAAGACCATCGGCTATTTCTGGTCTGATGCCTTGAATTGTTTCCTCTTTGGGCATAGCCCATTAGCACCAACACTGTTAGATGTTGTGATGATTACTGGCCTGAACATATCTTCAGCCTGTCCTTCTGCTTACAGTCTCCATGTGGTCCCTTACAAATTGTCTTCAAAAACCGAATGCACTAACTGGAGCACATACCTGAGCCAACACCAGAAAAGCAAAGGCCCTGTGTCGGAAAAGGAGCATACGGCCTTCCTGAACTTATGGCTTGAACACTTCCTCTTCTGTGGCCCTTCCCTTGCCCCGACCAAAAACTATCTTTCCTTGGCTTATGAATTGGCCAAGGGTCAACCCATTGGCCTCGGCAGACTATTTCTGGGGGAACTCTACCGTTATCTTCATCTGATGATTTCCAGCCTCCTTACCCAGAAGAAGATTAGAACTGGTGGCCCATGGTGGTTCATTCAGTTGTGGGCTCGTCTTTACTTCCACAATTCTGATCCTGATTTCCCTTCTTTGGTCGGTAATTCCTTCCCTGATCTGAGCGGGAGACAAATTAGATGTACTAGCTTTGGGCAGGCCCTATACAGTCTCCCTGGCGGGAAACTGAATCCCCCAGATGCTTCCCGTTGGTTCAAGATTTTTTACAAAGGCCTCGATAACCCAGACTTCCTTCCTTATGCCGACTCTGAGCTCTTTGAGAACCCAGCTACCTTCCGTTTGGCTGATATTGCCGATGATGCTGACACCAGGCATCTTTATTCCATCATGGTTCGGCCTTGCCTTCTCCCAGTCGGCATGAGCACCTCTAACCGGATTCTTAAACCCGGTTATGAGTTTTACCAGCCGGTCGTAGCAGCCCGGCAATTTGGCCTTGCGCAGGTGCCTCCCCACTTCCTTCTCCATCTACTAACATCCAGCAGGGTGGACCTCCCCGATGCTCTGACCGCCCAGAGGTGCTACAGTCTGTTCGCAGACCTTCCCCTGTCTGTTCCTGTCAACTTCACCTTCACCTCCTCGGCTGTTGACTTCGATGGATGGTGGACGATGTGGAAAACTCATGTTTTCCGAGGAGCCCTGGGTCCGATGCTTCAACAGATCGACCCTGAATATGACATCCCCGATGGAGAGGTACCCCCTTTCTGGACTAGCATTCTTTCTTTAAATTGTATTGGATCCCTCCTGAGTCCACCTTACGGCTGCAGCAAGAAGATGGCCCAGAGCCAATAAACGAGGATGGATCCCCTTTTTGCTTCCGGGCGGTCGCTCCCGTGGTTCTTTTTGGCAGGAACGCACCCCCTCCCTCGAAGAGTGTAATGCAGATCCAGCCGAGTACCGCCAAGTTGACCCCCAAGCGGAAACGGCTTTCTGAGGCTGCTGCCCCCCGTGTCTGTGCTAAGACGAGGAAGACCCTTGTCAGAAAGGTCCGGAAGGAAACTGCGCCGTCTTCTCCTAATCCACCACCTCCAGTCGCCGACCAGGTTTGGCCCCTCTTCCCGCTTCGCAATCGGGTTTTGTTCATCCCCCTTCTAGTGACACTCTCTTTTCCTGCAGCCTGCTGTTGTAGAAGTCTCCAGCGGGGAGGAGCCCCCATGTCAGAAAGGTTCGTCTGTGGAGACGCCGGAGGGCGTGGACGTACCCATCAGGGCCCTGATCACCCTTTGCAATCCTGGTGTGACAGACTCGGGAGGCCCTTCTGCATCGGCTGCTGCCTCAACTGCTCCGCTAGGTCTGCAGGTCATTGACTCCTGTCTGGAAGGGCCCTTCCCCGCCTCGGCTATTGCTGATTCCCCTGCACGAGAGGTACGCCCAACGGAGCCGATCGCCGTTTCATCGGCTGCTGCTTCTGTAAAGCCGACTGCTGCTCCATCGGCTGCCGCTCCTCCCTCTGGAGGTGCAATCCATGCGGCCTCTACCGCCACCGCTCATTCCTCGGGAGGGACACCTTCCCGGGAGCCGATCACCCCTTCGTTGGCCATCGCTGCTTCCTCCTCGAGACAGGTATATCTTCTCTTTGTAACTATTTTGGTCTTTTTCGTAATGCCTGTCTCACTCTCTTCTCCTTCAGAACCTGGATCTTTCAGAGCTCCTTGCGTTTGACCCTGCCACGATTGGGTCAATCATACTGGAGGCCGATGATTCTTCCTCAGGCCCAACCAGCGCTGCCGATCAACTTCTCCGTGTGAAGGATCTTCTGTCGGGCCCTATCTCTGCTTTGATCTAGGATTCTAGTGCGATCAAGCAGATCCTCGACGAGGTTAGCTCCCAGCTCCCTGTCAGCCTCCAGGTCAAGCTTTTGCCAGCAGGGTACCTTTCTTCCTTTCAAGCGAAAGTAGCGGAGGCTCGCCGCAGGATCGAGACCCGGCGTTCCCAATCGCTCTTGAGGACCATTATCGCCGAAATGTGTCAGTCGATCAACAAGAAGAAAGCCGCACTCGATGCCAAGATCGATACATCTGCTTCCGCCCATCGGCTCCACCTCTTGGAGAAAGAATTGGAAGACCTTAAAGCTAGGGTCCAGGCCACCAAACAGCGCATCCAAGAGGAGAAGAATCTCATCGCGGGTTCCAAGCAGGAGGCAGAAATCCTAACCACTGAACTGAAGACGGACTTGGCCCAGCTGAACAGCTTGAACAAACAGGTGGTGCCGGGGGCAGACGAAGAGGACGAAGCAGTGCTTGATGAGGTTGACCGCATCTGTCTTGATGCTATCGCCGCTATCGACGCCTTCCTTCTGCAGCCCTGTCCGAGATAAACTTTGTGTTTATGTGGTAAACCTGTGGTGTTTTTATGTAGCGAATCTAAAGTCGATGGTGGCACATCGGCTGTTTGGTAACCTGTGACGCCTGATTACCATAAGCACAATTCTATAGCCGGTGGCACCGCATCGGCTGTTCTAATCTGATCGGGTCGATCAATACTTGTTGTTCTTTCTTCGTCTCCTATACTTGGCTTACTGGTCGCATCGGCTTGTGGCCTGATGGGTATCATCGGCTTCATTGTTCATTAGCCCACATACTTGGGAAGTACCTCTTAAGGTGTTGGCCATTGACTGCTACTGGGAACTTAACGCCGTCCAATTCTTCAAGCATGTACGCATTCCCTGGTAGGACCTGGTCGACCTTGTACGGCCCATGCCAATTTGGAGACCATTTGCCATAAGCCGCGTCTTTGGTTCCCAATGGCAATACTGCTTCCCAAACCAAATCTCCCACCTGAAACTCCTTCGGCTTAACCTTTTTATTATATGCACGGGCCACTTTAGCCTTATTTTCCTTGATTTTCTCTAGGGACCATAGTCTGAGTTCCGTGAGATCTTCCACATTGTCGCTCATCAGGGTAGCATACTCTTCAGCGGACAAATCATTCTGGAATTCTACACGCCTTGATCCGGCCGTAACTCCCACGGCAACACGGCCTCCTGCCCGTAGACCAAGTGGTAAGGAGAAGTTTTTGTCGCTCCGTGACATGATATGCGGTACGCCCAAAGTGCTTCTGATAGGACCTCGTGCCAACGTCTAGGGTACTCATCAATCTTCCTTTTGATCAACTTGATAAGACTCTGGTTGGACGCTTCGGCCTGTCCATTTGCCTGAGCATAATATGGAGATGATCTAATCAGCTTGATTCCCATATCAGCAGCAAACTTCTTGAATTCTTCTGAAATGAAAACCGAGCCACCATCCGTTGTAATAGTCTGTGGAATTCCGAATCTGTGAATGACGTGCTCCTTGACAAACTGAATAACGTCCCTGGACGTCACTGACTTCATCGGAACCGCTTCCACCCATTTGGTAAATAATCTGTGATAGCTAGGATGAACTGATGACCCTTGCTAGATGGGGGATTAATTTTGCCGATCATGTCCATACCCCAGCCTCTGAACGGCCATGGTTTAATGATGGGGTTCATAACGGACGCTGGTACCATCTGGATTTTTCCAAACCTCTGACATGCCTGACACCCTTTATAGTATTTAAAACAATCTTCAAGCATGGTGGGCCAGTAATATCCTGATCGCCTAATTAGCCATTTCATTTTGTGTGCCGATTGATGGGTCCCACACGTTCCTTCATGAACTTCATGCAGGAGCCGATTGGACTCTACTGGCCCCAAACACTTAAGCAGTAACCCCTCTAAGGTCCTGTAGAACATATCATCCCCTATGAGAACATACTTCATAGCTTTGTATCGTATCCTCTTGGGTGCCCCCCGAGCCGAATCCTTCAAGTAATTGAAGATATCGGCTCTCCAATCTCCCTGGTCCAGAAAGTATACCTGATGAACTGACCCATCGGCTTTGTACCCTGAAGCCAACTGTGCTAGATCATTGGCTTCGGCATTCCGAGCCCTGGGTATCCAATAAAAATTAATGTACCTGAACTGGGCTATCAGCTCCTGGATTGGACCACATTGGGAACAGCAGCTCGCTTTCGCACCTGTATTCTTCTGTAAGCTGGGAAACTACCCAATTTTGAATCCCCAAAAACTTCCACTGCTTCAGCTCCGCCTCTAAAGCAATTCCATACCTTTTCGTACCGCCTCATACTCTGCAAGATTGTTGGTACAGGCGACAGGTAATCTGATCGAAAAAGAATACGTTGCCCCCGAGGCGATACCAGTAAGACGCCGATGCCGCATCCATCCCCACAAACTGATCCGTCGAAGTACATGGCCCAGGCTCGTATAGACAGTGCTGCGATATTGGTGTTAACCCTCTCGGCGATAAGATCCGCTAACGCCTGCCCTTTAACTGCTTTGCAGGTTGATATCGGATATCAAATTCTGATAACCGCGAACATCCACTTCCCCAATCGGCCTTTCAAAACAGGAGCCGATAACATATGTTTTATGACATCCGATTTGCAGATGACGACCACTTCAGCCGATAGCAGGATATGGCGAAGCTTGGTGCATGTAAAGAATAAACATAAACAAAGTTTTTCCATGTCGGGGTACCTTGTTTCCGATCCAACAATCTTCTGCTGAGATAAAAGACCACCTTTTCTTTGCCATCATACAATTGTACCACCACTGAAGCAATAGAAAGTGTTGCCCATTGATAGATATATATAAAACGGTCTATCCTGTTGTGGTGGACCAGCACAGGCGGATTCGACAAATATTCTTTGATTCTTCAAATGCCCACTGTTGGTCTGCCCCCCAGCGAACTCGTCAGTCGTTCTAGTCTTGACTAACTCCATAAAAGGCTCGATCCGTCCAGACAAATTAGAATAATCTCCTGACAAAGTTAATCTTACCAATGAGCTGCTGGAGCTCTTTCTTGGTGGTGGGTGGCACCATGGTGCGTACGGCTTCCTGACTTTTTAGGCCAATCTCTATCCCTCTTTCATGAACTAGAAATCCCAGAAACTGCCCAGCCGACACACCAAAAGCACACTTCTTTGGGTTCATCCGGAGCCCGAACTTTCTAGTTCGTTCCAGAACCCGCCGCAGGTCGTCTAAATGTCCCTCGACCGATGCTGACTTTACCACAACGTCGTCGATATAATTTCTACTAGATTACCGATCAGATCATGGAAAATATGGTTCATAGCCCGCTGATATGTAGCACCAGCATTCTTCAAGCCGAAAGTCATAACCACGTACTCGAACAAGCCCACTACTCCAGGCACTCTGAACGCAGTTTTGTGTTATCTTCAGAGGCCATGAAGATTTGATTATATCCTGGCATTTACCATCCATAAAACTCAAAAATCTTGTGGCCGGCGGCAGCGTTGATTAGTGTCTCTGCAATGGGCATCGGGTATTCGTCTTTTGGAGTGGCCCTATTAAGATCCCTGAAGTCCACGCACCCTCCATCGGCCATCTTTCTTCTGTACGGGCACGACGCTCGAAATCCATTCGGCGTACCTGCAAGTCCTGATAAATCCGGCTTCCAGCATCTTTTCTATTTCTTTCTTCACCTCGACAGAACTTCGGCTTTCATCTGTCGTGCTCGTTGCTGGAACGGTCGAAACCCACTCTTGAGGGGAAGCCGATGCTCTACTATTTTCCTATCTAGTCCAGGCATCTCTGTGTAATCCCATGCGAAGCAATCGGCATATCCCTTTAGCAATGCTATCATCGGCTCTCGTAGTGCTGGGT